>NW_024533097.1:0-196425 GCF_016097555.1 Gigantopelta aegis
GGAAAAAACATTTTTTTGATGCTATGGGTCCTATAAGGACAGTTCGATTTTGGTGGATTTTTATACAGTTCGTTTGTCTTAAAGTGGTTGTGTGTAGATCTAAGGTCTGTAACTTGGATGGTTGACTCTATTTATTGTTATTAACTTCATTATATCCCTTTAAAGAGTATTCACAAAATTCTTTTTTTTTGGACTTTCTTCATTCTTCCATTTCCTGGACAATCTTGATCTGGGTATTGAGATAGTGTTTTCATTGATGTATGGGTTCTTGCCAGTACGACATGCTACAGTTTATCCTTTCCAGCGTATGTTTTGGTTTTCTACTAATACTCATCATAATATTATCACGATATTCCCGTACAAGTAGTTAGACTTATGGAGACAAGTAATACCAGCACTAGCCACTATGATCCTGTCTCTCGTACACCCAAACTGATAATCACTGTTTTTTCTGGTCCTTCATTACATCATGTGTCCATGTAAAGGAAGCCATAATGTCACATTCATGTTATGGTATGTTGACGCTACTGTAACCATATCTAAGAGTTTGTCATCTACCATTGTTCTTGTTTCTTCACTGGCTATACTCATTTTACTAATTGTCCATACACCTTTATACCTTCTAACAATACCATTACTTAAGGACCTTTATCAAAATATATGAAATGTTATCAAAAGTTGTCAACATATTATGAAGCCATTTTCTGATGCCTATGGAGGTTCATATAAGGACAAGTGTCGTTTTTGGACTGGATTTTTACTATTAGTTCGTGTTGTCTTAGCCTAGTTTGTGTCTCAGATACTGAGCTACTGTTAGCTTGGATGTGTTAAACCATCTATTTTAGTTATTATTAACTTCATGTATCTTCCTTTAAGAGGAGGTATATCAACAACTTCCTTGTTGTTGTCTGGAGCTTTTTCTTCATTCTTAACCTTATTTTATTGGCTTCTACTATGGACATACTTCTAATGAAAACATGAATTTAAAAGGACAAGTATCAACAATAGTTTTAGTAGTCACTAGGCATTTGTAGTATTCTGTGGTATTTTTAATCTATCATGTCTGGGATCGATTTTTAAAGTCTCGTTTACAAGAGCGAATTAAAAAATTGTTTAAAACACAGTCCATATTCCATCTGATGATGATAATGAAATAGAACTAAAGATTATCTTCAGTTTATAATATCACATATTCTATTATGCCATAGTTACGTGAACCTCTGCTTGATGTTCCAAAATGACATTATTCATAAGAAATGAATGTGACAATGTATTTAGTAGATATATTATTATACTTGTTAATATATGCATTTTATATAGTATTAAATAGAGTGTGATTTTTGATAATATGATATTTATACATGTTCAAACTCATAATGTTTTAATTCATATTATAATGGATTTATTTAAACCAAATATATTTCATGACTGGATCAAAATGACTAATAGTAATATAATCCAAACTGATATCATATTAACTTTAAAGTGACAGGTCACTACTTATCCTATTCACCATATGACTGCTTATTATAACTGATATATGATAGCAGTGTGTACATGACTTTAGTGGCGTGTTTTAATACACCCCACATATTGTAATATAAACCATAAATATAAACAATAATCTTTTATTTTATGTAATGTGTTATTAGTACTATGCACTCCATACTAAACCGGACTATATTATTAGTATATTATGTCCTTATTATTATAATATCATATAATCTGGACTTGTATAATCATCCTTGGTGACCTTTATTGATTACTAGTGGACTTCTTTTAAGATGTAATAATGTATCATATTATTTATTATTAATTATGACTTTATTTCTTATGCTAGTTACTCCTTAAGATCATCTAATACTGTTATATCATGAGCGGTGTCATATCTATTATATAACATCAGTTGTGACTCTGCAGTGGATATGTTACTGCTTCTGAGTATTATTGGCTCTGGAACTCCTAATGGAGAAATATTGCTCTTCCACTGACCTACCTTGTCATAACCTCTCCTATTATAACTGATGATTTATCCATCATTACTTCCACTGATGACACAATCTTCTACTTTCTAGAGGGAACTCATATTCTACAAGGTACATTGGAGATCAGTGATGTAAGTAATATAACTCTACAGGACCTGGTCATATAGAACAAGGCTTTCCATGAGACAGTTATGCAATCTACTCAGTTGATAATGTGTGGTCCTTACACAAGTGGTAGTATGATGTTCTCTAATAGTACACAAGTTTTGTTAATAATGTTAACTATAACAAATTGATGTTTCAAAGGTAATAATCCCATTACAAACAAACATCGGCTTACACTTTTATGATATTAATAAATAGTCACAAGGAAATGCATATCAGTTCAGAATGGCTCAGTTTGGGGCCTTCTTTTTGAAAATGCTTTAATGTATTCATACTGATTCATCATTTGCTCAAATCACATCATCCTGGTAAGTTGTAAATATGATATTGAGGATACTAAAAAGTGGTATAAGAGTTGATATTGTACGATCAAACTTTTCATTTGGATTGAATGATAAACATTGTATAAATGACTTTTCGGATTTTTTTGCAGGTGGTCTCAGTATTGAAATAGAAGAACATGCATACAAGTTACAAATTAGTATTAACTTTGTTATTCTCTATGGTATATTGGATATGGAGGAAATCTTGGGATAATTACCACTGGACACTATCTCTTGAAATGAACAACACAAGTATTAGTTATGGTAATGCATTTATTCAAAGTAGTGACGAATATCTTGGAGTGGTATGATTTTTGCAATACTATAATAATCTTAACAAGAACGACAGAAGCTGAAGTTGAGATTTTTAATTTGAAAATTCCACATTTTCACATAATGTTGCTATGTTGGGTGGGGGGACTGTTATTTGTATGGCGTATAATGGTGGCATAGTTCATTTATATAATTGTATTATATACACCAATACTGGCAAATATTGGGTCAGGAGTGGCTGTAGTTGTTCTAACAATTTTGGAGTCCCTCCTATATGTTATTTTATAATGTCATATTGATTTAAATCACATATTCATTCAAAGAGATGAACAATATCCAAGCTGCTGTGTTCTTATTGTATGTTTCTATATTACTTTTTGACCAAGGTTTAGTCACCAACCATAATACCACTGGTTAATGAGTTTTAGAAGCTCATTACTTTTCATGACAAATAATCAGTTTGTAAACAAACTCTGGGATTTCTGGTGGAGGCATTGCTTTTATATGATTCATCATATCTGTTACTTAAAGAAAGATCTAAAATATCATTTATTAATAATCATGCCAAACGTTTCGGAGGAGGAATATATGTATAACACAGTTGTTAACAGAATGAATTTTTACAATGCTTTTTTCAACCGATTAATTTAACCTTGATGACATCATGGCTCCCTTATATTTTATAAACAATAGTGCTAACATATCAGGTGATGTGTTATATGGTGGTAATGTGGATAGCTTGTTCAGACAATTATTCATTTAAATCTATTTTTAACTACACTCTGCAACAGACAGGTCTATCAGTAGTATCATCTGATCCTATACAAATATGCTTTTGTGAATCAGAATATCCAGTTTGCTCTAAGAAATATGACAATAAAAACTGTTCTGCCAGGAAGGAGGTTCAATATATCATTAGCAGCTGTGGGGATCACAAAATGGAACAACTACTGCTGCAGTACAACTTACAGAGTACCCAACAAAATGAATTCTATTGTAAAAAACTAAGTCCTCATAACTGTACGAACATTACATATATGTTCAATATAACAAATGAATTTTTGACAACAGCACAAGTTCTACGCTACACTTGCAACAGGAATAATCCTTCAAATGACCCATTTGCTAAGATTATTAATGCTACAATAGATTTATTGTCCAATAGGGTTTAAGTTGAAATAGTGGGACTTGGGTTGTAGAAGTGAATTACTTAGAGATAATGAAACATCCTTGTGATATTAATACCCAGAACATATTAAGAGGAGGAAATTTTATGGATTTGGTTATCAAAACAACTCAAATTGTTTTATTGTTTATGAAAACTGCCCCTTTGATTATTGCAATAAAATAAGACTCAATTTAAAATCACCTCTTCTGATCCACAATGTCCTTCTCAAATCGTTCTAGACTACTTCTGGACAATGTGCTAAGGACTTAGTTCTCATGTTTAGGTACCATCAATGTGGACAATGTACTAATAACTACATAGCTCTTATTCATTCCATTTGCTTTAGCTGTATAGCACTGGTAGTTTTCGTCAGTATTTTAAACTTACTGTGTCTGTGGTACAATCAATGGACTGATATTGCTATGCTAATGTTCTCAAAATATATGAACATATCTTCTTTCCTGAGGTCCCATAACATTTTAATTAAACTTCTTAGTCAATTCATTTCTGGATCAATCTTGATCTGGGTATTGAGATTTGTTTCATTAATGGTATGAGTATTTGCAGTAAGACATGGTTACAGTTTATCTTTCCACCTACGTTGGTTTCTACTAATACTTATCATAATATTATCACGATATTCCCAGCAAAGTGGTTCGAACTTATGGGAAGACAAGTAATACAGCACTAGCCACCATGATCCTTCTCTCATACACCAAGCTATCACGCACTGTTTTTCCTGGCCTTCGTTACACTGATTTCAATGTAAAGGTGAGAATAATGTTACATTTCAAGTCATGGTAGGTTGATGCTAACTGTACCATATCTAAAAGGTTGTCATCTACCATTGTTTCTGTTTCTCAATGGCTGTAATCATTTTACTATTGTTCCATACACCTTCTATCTTCTTACTATACCATTACTTGAAGGACCTTTATCAAAATACATTTGCTGTCAAAAGTTGTCAACAATATGAAGCCTTTCTCTGATGCATATGGAAGACCATATAAGGAAAAGTGTCGTTTTTTGGACTGGATTTTTATTACTAGTTCGTGTTGTCTTAGGACTAGTTGTGTCTGTTGATACAAAAGCTACTGTAAGCTTGGATGTGTTAACATCTATTTTAGTTGTTATTAATTTCATATATATCCCTTTGAGGGGAGTATATCGACAAATTCCTGTTGTTTGTCTGGAGCTTTTCTTCATTCTTAATCTAATTTTAATGGCTTATATAAATGCACAAACCTTAAACCATTTCAAAAAGACAAGTGTCAACAATAGTTTTTAGTATCACTAGCATTTGTAGTATTTTGTGGTATTTTGATCTATCATGTCTGGAATCGATTTTTAAAATCTCATTTACAAGAGCAAATTAAAAAATTGTTTAAAACACAGTCTAATATTCCAGCTAATGATGATAATGAAATAGAAATAAAAGATATCTTCAGTTAATAATATCACATATTCTATTATGCCAGAGTTACGTGAACCTCTGCTTGATGATCAAATGACATTACTCATAAGAATTGACAATATATTTCAGTAGATATATTATTTGACTTGTTAATGTATGTAATTTATATAGTATTAAATAGAGTGTGTGATGTTGATAATATGATGTTTATACATGTACTTTACTGAGTATATATTAACATCAAATGATCATTTATTGATTAATAATTACTATTTGTATTTTGTCAATAAAAGCTGTTTTATTATTAATAGTTTTAATTATAATCAACTAATTTATTGTCAAAGGTATGTTTTCAATCATAACAGTTAAGAGGGAAATTATGATAACAAACAATATATATCATTGTTACAATTGATTGAATGCCTTAACTTATATATGATTAATAGTGATTGTATGTAGCAAAGTTATTTTTATGTAAAAATTAAACATGATATTGTATTTATTACTAATACATTGTGGGATTAACTGTTTATATAAACTAATAGTCAGAACTAATAATGTTTTAATTCATATTATAAATGGGATTATTTAAACCAAAATAATATCATAAATGGATCAAAAAACTTAATAGTAATATAATTAAAGTGACATCATATTAACTTTAAAATGTACAGGTCATTACTTATCCTACTTACCACATGCAACTTATCAGAACAGATGATGCAAAAACAATTTTCAATGTGATCACAGTGAAGATAGTTCATAAACATGTTTGATTAGTAGTGGGTGTACAGACTACATGATTTTAATTTAATTATAGTTATACAGTTTTATATACTAGGGTGGCTGACGTATATTAGATCTTTATGTCAATGGTTATTATTTAGTTTGTTTGCAGTATGCTTATATAGTAAAAAAAGACTTTACCCTTTGACTGATGAAACTTAAACATATATATACTGTAGTCTTACAAGTGTTAGTGAGATATATAAATCAACTTTCTTCTTACTGCTATGTCTAAAAATGGCCTAAATAGAGACAATTGGCCTTTTACTAACACAAGGAATACATATATGACAGTTTTTCATTCTGACTGCATGACCTAAAAAGTTGTCTTTATCAGACAGTGTCTTTTGATACATCCACACATGTTATTTCAAAACTATAGCAAGTGGGTGTAATGATTTACACACTAAATGGACTACAAACATATGATGTTACTATCATAACATTCACAAGAGTTATAGCTACCATAATCTAGTGATTATAACATTCGTTCACTGGTATTGTGCTGTTAGTTGTACCCCTTTTAACAAGTAAGTAATGTATTAATGATATTATGACTTTATGTCCAAACATGCTTACTTTTTAGGCTAGTCGCTTATTACAATTGCTATCATGAGCTGGTGTCATATCTATTAATATAACATCAGTTATACTGTATATCTACAGTAGATATGTTACTGCTTCTGAGTATTATGTCTCTGCAGCTCCTAAGGAGAATCTACTCACCTACCTTGTCACAACCTCTCCTACTATATGGATGATTATACATCTTACTTCACTGATGATACAATGTTCGACTTCCAAGAGGGAATTCACACTCTACAAGGTAGATGGAGATCAGTGGTGTAAGTAATATAACTCTACAGGGACTAGGTCATATAGAACAAGGCTTTCATGAGACAGTTATGCAATCTACCTCAGTAATAAGGTGTAGTGATTATGACAGAGGTGGTATACAATTTACTAGTAGCAGTGATGTTTGTATTGACATCATTAACAATAGTAAACTGCGGAGTGTTTTTATAATAATAGTTATCGACAAACTAATGTTAGCTTACTCTTTGTTGACATGAATAATATCACATTGGAATGGTTATCAGTCCAGAATGGTTCAGTTTTGGTCTCTTTTCTTGAAAATGCTTTTGATGTGTTAATTGCATATTCTTCATTGCACAAAATCACCTTTTAAGACATGTTTTTGATTGTTCAGGTGGGTAATGTGTATATACTGTATTTATAACCAATCCATTAATAAAAGCACTGTACAGTGTTGATATTATGGAATCAAATTTTACATTTGGACTAAATCTTAAAGGTTGTATTAGGAATAAAAACCAGATTATCGTTCCATCTAGCGGTGGACTGAGTATATCTTTAAGGCAAAGACAATCATACAAGATACAGTTAAGATTGACTCTGTTGTGTTCTACAATACCAGTGGCAATATTGGGGCAAATTTTTCGTTTTTTTGGCTAGTACACTGGTCATTATTCTTTAACAATGAATAATACTATTAGCACCTATGGCAAAGCATTGAAGTCTAGTGCTCATAACTATGACTGTACATTTGGAGCAGGGATGGCATTACTGCAGAGCTACATGATAATGAGGAACCAGAGGTAATCATTGAAAATTGCACTTTTTCAACACAATTATGCTCAGCAGTATGGAGGAGGTGTATTTATTAGTTGCGAATGTAACATTATCTTTCGTAATTCCAATATATTCAACAACACAGCATACCATGGATCAGGATGGTACTACATACATTTCATTCTTCACAGTATAATTTCTATTTTGCAGACTTTTATTTGATTCCAATAGAGTACCTAAGAAGCTTGATAACTTCAAGCAGCTGTATTACTAACAAATATTGAGAATGTTACATTTGAACAAATTGAAGTTACTCGACTGTGTTCATGACCCGGGCCACCCCTATCCCTGATATAACTGGCTTATCGAGTTTTAATAATAGCCACTTAACTTTTGAGAAAAATAGCAAGTTTTTGAACAATTCAGGAGTTTTAGGTGGTGGTATGGCTTTTATATGATTCATCTAATTTAATATTGAAAGAAAAAACGAAAACATATCATTTGTTTAATAATTATGCTAGTGAGTCAGGTGGAGGAATCTTTGTATCAGAAGATATAGTAGCTGTTGACTTTCCCACTCTTGCTTTTTTATTTATTCATGCCGATCATAGTATTAATAACAACATTATATTTTGTTAACAATAAAGCTGAAATATCAGGTGATGTCCTATATGGTGGTAATGTAGACTATTGTTTAGATGCACCATCTATTTGATGACCTTTTTAAATACTCTAAAGAATCAGGTTCTTCATCAGTAGTGTCATCAGATCCTATCCAAGTATGCTTTTGTGAATCAAATAGACAAAATTGCTCTATTACAAACATCAATATAACGGCAAAGCCTGGGATTAATGTCAATGCATCACTAGCTACTGTTGGCTCAAAAGAAGGTTTAACCAGGGTATGATAAAAATTGACAGGTTCAGATAACTCATCCAAAGTGCAAATTGCCAACAATAGACTAAATGCAAAATTGTACTGATGTTATTTTTAGTGTGACAGCAAATAGTTCATTGAACACAACACAAGTCTATGTAACACTAGACAAGTCAAATTAAACCTTTGTATGATCCTTTTGCTAAAGTTATTGATATAATCATTCAGTCCTGTCCAATTGGGTTTCCATTAGATATTACAAATAAACACTTGTGCATGTAAATCTGAATTAATTAAACCACCTGCAATAACTTGTGATATTAACACTCAAATTATAACTAGAGAAACGGTGACATGTGGATTGGTTATGAAAATGATCCTGGCTGTCATATTGTTTATGAAAACTGCCCCTTTGATTATTGTAACGACAACATTATTAGCTTTACATTTAACATGTCAAATGAAAACAATGTCTTCTCAATCGATCTGGACTACTTGTGGACAATGTGCTAAAGGACTTAGTCTCATGTTAGGTACCAATCAATGTAGAAACTGCACTAATGACCACATAGCTCTTATCATTCCATTTGCTTTAGCTGGTATAGCATTAATAGCTTTTGTCATTACTTTGAACTTAACTGTGTCTGTGGGTACAATCAATGGACTTATATTCTATGCTAATGTTGTCAAAATATATGAACACATCTTCTTTCCTAATGGTCCTATACCATTACTTAGTCTGTTCATTTCCTGGCTTAATCTTGATCTGGGTATCGAGACTTGTTTCTTTGATGGTATGGGTTCTTGTAGTAAGACCTGGCTACAGTTTATATCTTCCCAGGCTATGTTGGTTTCTACTAATACTCATCATAATATTATCACGCTATTCCAGCAAAGTGGTTCGACTTGTGGGAAGACAAATAATTCCAGTACTAGCCACTATGATCCTTCTTTCTTATACTAAACTGATACGCACTGTCTTTCAAGTCCTCTATCGTACCAATATTCCGTGTGATAGTGAGACGTTCAATTCACTGAGGTGGTATATTGATGCTAATGTCCAATATGTAAGAGGTTGTCATATACCATTGTTCCTGTTCTCACTGGCCGTACTCATTTTACTAATTGTTCCATACACCTTCTACCTTCTTACAATACCATTACTCGAAGGACCTTTATCAAAATACATGCGCATGCTGTCAAAAACTGTTAACATATATGAAGCCTTTCTTGATGCATATGGAGGTCCATATAAGGACAATTGTCGTTTTTGGACTGGATTTTTACTCCTAGTTCGTGTAGTTTTTAGCATTGGTTGTGTCACAAGACTCTGAGGCTATAAGCTGAATGTGTTAACAGCTCTTACAATTGTCATTACATCAATGTACTTTATTTTGAGGGGAATATATCAACAATTTTCCTTTGGCTTGTCTGGAGCTGTTTTTCATTATAACCCTTCTGTTTAGGCGTACATTAATACACAAACATTCGATTAAAAGGACAGGTTTCAAGTACTCCTTTAGTTTCTATAGCATTTGTTGTATTCTGTGGTATTATACTCTATCATATATGGGATCGCCCTGATATTCTATCACGTCAGGGATCATCCATTAAAGTCTCATTTGAAACAACCGATTACAAAAGTGAAGGAAATATTTAAAGAAGTCTCCATTACCACATGTTAATGATGATATCAAACACCTTCAACGCATCCAGAATCTCCTGGCGCTTATGTAAAGCTACTTCTGGATCAATGTTGTCAGTAGAAATGAAACGAGAGTCATTACTGTTTGAAGTTAACGACTAATGTTGCTTATTCTGACAACATCTGCTGATTACGTGTCATTCATATTTTATCATGTATTATATATAATAATAATGCTATAAGAATAATAAGATAATTGTATTGTCTTTACAATTATTTTATTCAAGTGCTACAATGTTCAATTTACTAGTTATTGTTTGCTAAAGAATATTAATTATAAAGTTATTTTTTCTTTTATAACAAACATTTAATGTTTAAGTACATCTAGTGATAGGTCACTGATAATTACAAAACATGTACAGGTCACCTCTTATCCTACTCACCATGTCTCAGCAATTATTTTATACAATGTTCTATTTACAGTGTTATTGTTAGCTAGTAAGTATATTAATTATAAAGTTATCATTTCTATTATAATAAACAGTTAATGTTTAAGTACATCTAGTGATAGATCACTGACATTACAAACATGTACAGGTCACCTCTATCCTACTCACCATGTCTCAGCAATTATTTTATACATTGTTCTATTTACAGTGTTATTGTTAGCTAGTAAGTATATTAATATAAAGTTATCATTTCTATTATAAAAAAACTGTTAATGTTTACATACATTACTGACAATTACAATTAGGTACAGATCACCTCTTACTCCACTCATATGTGACAGCTTATAACAACAGACACATGACAAAAACAATCTTTTAATGTGATCATAATATGATTCATAAACATGTATGATTAATAGGGAGTGTTCAGAATATATGATTAACAATCTTCCATTTTGGTTTAAAAGTATAATTAAATGTTAAACTTAAAAAATGAATATATATATATATATATACAGAACAGAATTAAAGAACAAAAAAACAGGGCTCTCGTTGTGTTGCTGCTACTCCGAGTTTCACGCGTTATGCATAACGTGTGAAACTCGGAAGTATAGTAGCAGCAACACAGCGAAAGCCCTGTTCTTTTGTCCTTTAATTCTGTTCTAACCCGCTCTGTCTAAACGACATCGAGCACTCTTCAACAGACTTAGATACTTCAGTATATATATATATATATATATATATATATATATATATATATATATGCATCAAATGTTTCATCAACATATATGGCCCTTGCTTTTGAGAGGAATGTTATAAGTTCTGAAAAATACACATAAACAGGTAGCAAGGTAATGTTACCACTAGAGATTATATAAAGCCTAATAATAGGTTCATAGGACAGAGACTTATATAAATTATTCAGGTATAACATAGTGATTCAAAAAATTAGAACTCCTAATCAGATTGTTTTAAGTCTATTCCAAATTATTCTATCTTTTCTAAACATCTAAAGGTTCATTTTAACAAAAGCAAATGCTTTCATTTGAAACATTAAATATTTATTATAAATCAAGTTCATTACATTATATTGTAATATAATGTTGTGGGGTGTATCAAAGACACTGATTAGTTTATAGATATCCTCTAAACTCCAATTAGGGAAGACACATGAAAATAATCACAATAACATAACATGAACTCAAATGTAAAGCTTAAGAAAATAGTATGAGTTATATCCAAACTAGACATGAACAATCAGAATCAGATTGACTCACAATTCTCGTCATATAAGACAGTCTCTATTATTTCTAAGAGATACTAACCTGTATACTTCAGGAAAATGTCTATGATAAGAATGCTAAATTTTGTGAGCAAAAACAATGGTAAAATAGTTAGGAGGATTCTAATACCAAATTGTAATTATATAATGTGATTGGAAGATGTTGAGTAAAGTATTCATTTCAATCGCTGTCAAGAACTCATGCATTTGTCATACAAGCTATTGTGACATATTTGGATAAGTTTTTACTTCTTATTGCCATAGTTATTTTTTGCTGCCAGTGTGTACTGACATTAGTGAGTGTTTTAAATACAACACATATTGTATATAAACCATAAATAAACAATAAATATAAACACTAATCTGTTTATTTTATGTATCTGTGTTATTAGTGATATGCTTTACATACTATAGGTACTACTATCAATATATTATGCCATTATAATATAACCATCATCTGTGGACTTGTATAACATCCTTTGTGATCTTTATTGACTTGACTACTAGTGGACTTCTTTTAAGATGTAAGTAATGTATCAGTGATATTATTCATTATGACTTTCTTATGATAGTTACTCTTTAAAATCACCTAATACTGCCATATTCATGAGCTGGTGTCATATCTATTATATAACATCAGTTATACTGTATATCTACAGTGGATATGTTACTGCTTCTGAGTATTACGTTTCTGCTGAGCTCCTAATAGAGAATCTTATTCTTCTGCTGAGCTACCTTGTCACAACCTCTCCTACTATACTGCTGATTATACATCTTACTTCACTGATGACCAATTTTTTACTTCCTAGAGGGAACTCATATTCTACAAGGTACATTGGAGATCAGTGGTGTAAGTAATATAACTTTACAGGGACTGGGTCATATGGAACAAGGCTTTCATGAGACAGTTTATGCAGTCTACCTCAGTAATAAGATGTAGTGATTACAACGTAGTGGTATACAATTTACTAGTAGCAGTGATGTTGTATTTACATCATTAACAATAGTAAACTGTGGAGTGTTTTATAATAATAGTTATCAACAAGCTAATGTTAGCTTACTCCTTTGTTCACACATATAATATCACATTGGAATGGGTATCAGTCCAGAATGGTTCAGGTTTTGGTCTCTTTCTTGAAAAATACTTTTGATGTGTTAATTGCATATTCCTCATTCGCACAAAAATCAACCTTTTAAGACATGTTTTGATTGTTCAGGTGGCAATGTGTATATACTGTACGATTACCAACCGACTAACAAAACATTATACAATGTTGATATATTGCAATCAAAATTTTACATTGGATCAAATCTTAAAGTTTGTACTCTCAAGGAATACATTAAATTTCATCTCATTTCATCTAGTGGAGGATTGACTATATTCTTATTCAATACACAATCATACAATATAAAGTTTAACATGACAATGTTGTGTTCTACCGTAACACTGCTAATGCTGGGGCAAACTTTGCTTTTTTGGCTTACTCTCCAAGGTTTTATTCTTTAAACAATGAACAATACTATTAGCACATATGGTAAAACATTGGTTTCTAACACGATTAAAGATGAATGTGCTTTTGCAGCAGGTATGACTTTGTGCATAACCAATGGTGCTGATAAACCTGAGGTAATTATTGAAAATTGCATTTTTAAACCACAATTTAGCTAAGCAATTTGGAGGAGGTTATTGGTTGGTTGGACAGACGCTCCTGGTAATATTATATTTCGTAATTGCACTATATACAACAATACAGCATATTATGGATCTGGTATGCTTTATGTGCATTGAATTCTATACTGCTAAGCTTTCATTTTACAGACATTTTGTTAGATTCCAATAAAGTACCCATTACACTTGATAGATTTCAAGCAGCTGTATTACTATATATATTAACAATGCTATATTGAACAAATTAATGTTACTAATCACAATATAACTGGTTTATTGAGTTATAATAGTCATTTAACATTTCTTAAAAATAGCTACTTTTTAGAACAATTTGGAATTTTAGGTGGTGGCATGGCTTTATATGAATCATCTCATTTAATACTGAGAGAACAAACTAACATATCATTTATCAGTAATTATGCTAGTGAGTCTGGTGGAGGAATCTTTGTATCAGTATCATTGATAGGTAACGATATTCCAACCAATTGTTTTTTTAAACTTGAACCTGATCAAAGCATTAATGCAAAATTATATTTTTGTTAACAACACTGCTGAGATATCAGGTGATGTCCTATATGGTGGTCATGTAGATTATTGTTTCACTCACTGCACATCAATTTCAAGACCTATTTCACTACCCTCAACAAAATGGTTCATCAGTAGTCTCATCAGATCCTATCCAAGTGTTTTTGTAAATCAAATGAACCTAATTGTTCTATTGGACACATAAATATAATTGCAATACCTGGGATTGATGTCAATGCATCACTAGCTACTGTTGGTTCAAAAGAAGGTTAAACAAAGGGTGCTATAAAATTTACACCCTCCAACGTGCAAACTGTCAATAGTAGATTAAATGCAAATTAGTACTGAAGTTACTTTTAGTGTGACAGCAAATAGTATATTGAACACAACACCAGTCTATGTAACACTCGAGAAGTCAATTAAACCTTTGTATGATCCTTTTGCTAAAGTTATTGATATTACCATTCAGTCCTGTCCAATTGGGTTTCCATTAGATATTTACAAATAAACACTTGTACATGTACATCTGAATAAATTAAACCACCTGCAATACTTGTGATATTAACACTCAAATTATAACTAGAAAAGGCGACTTGTGGATTGGCTATGAAAATGATCCTGACTGTCTTATTGTTTATAAAAAATGCCCCTTTGATTATTGTGATGATAGCAACATTAGCTTTACATTTAACATGTCAAATGACAATGTCTTCACAATCGATCTGGTATACTCTGTGGACAATGTGCTGAAGGACTTAGTCTCATGTTAGGTTCCAATCAATGTGGACAATGCTCTAATAAATACATAGCTCTTATCATTCCATTTGCTTTAGCTGGTATAGCACTGGTAGCTTTTGTCATTGTTTTGAACTTAACTGTGTCTGTGGGTACAATCAATGGACTTATATTCTATGCTAATGTTGTCAAAAATATATGAACACATCTTCTTTCCTAAAGGTCCTATACCATTCTTAGTCTGTTCATTTCCTGGCTTAATCTTGATCTGGGTATTGAGAACTTGTTTCTTCAATGGTATGGGCTCTTGTAGTAAGACATGCTACAGTTTATCTTTCCAGCCTATGTTTGGTTTCTACTAAGTACTCATCATAATATTATTAAGATATTCCAGCAAAGTAGTTCAAATAGTGGGAAGACAAGTAATACCAGCACTAGCCACTATGATCCTTCTCTCATACACCAAACTGATACGCACTGTTTTTGTCTGGTCCTTCATTACACTGTTGTTCCATGTAGTGGTGAAAAAAATGGCACATTCAAGTTATGGTATATTGACGCTACTGTACCATATCTAAGAGGTTGTCATATACCATTGTTTTCTGTTCTCATTGTGTTGTAATCATTTCACTAATTGCTCCATACACCTCCTACCTTCTAACAATACCATTACTTGAGGCAGGAGCCTCTATCAAAATACATGTACTGTCAAAAGTTGTCAACATATATGAAAGCCTTTCTCTGATGCATATGGAGGACCATATAAGGACAGTGTCGTTTTTGGGACTGGATTTTTACTACTAGTTTCGTGTTGTCTTAGCACTGGTGTGTGTCTGTATAGATACTGAGACTACTATAAGCTTGGAAGTGTTAACATCTCTTTTAGTTGTTATTACCTTTCATGTATCTTCCTTTGAAGGAGTATATCGACAACTTCCTTTGGCTTGTCTGGAGCTTTTCTTCATTCTTAACCTTATTTTATTGTCTTCTACAAATGCACAAACCTTTAATGAAAAGAAAGGGCAAGTGTCAGCAATAGTTTTAGTATCACTAGCATTTGTAGTATTTTGTGGTATTTTGATCTATCATATCTGGATCGATTTTTAAAGTCTCGTTTACAAGAGCGAATTCAAAAATCATTCAAAACACAGTCCAATATTCCAGCTGATGATGATAATGAAATAGAAGTGACGGTATCTTCAGTAATAATATCACATATTCTGTTATGGAAGAGTTACGCGAACCTCTGCTTGATCAAAACGGACATTCCCATAAGAAATGAATGACATTGTATTTCAGTAGATATATTATTTGACTTGTTAATGTATGTATTTTATATAGTATTAAATACAGTGTGATTTTGATAATATGATGTTTATACATGTACTTTACTGAGTGTATACTAACATTGAATGATATTAGTTTGTCATTTGGCTGATTAATAATTACTATTTGTATTTTGTCAATAAAAGCTGTTTTATTATTAATAGTTTAATTATAATCAACTAATTTATTGTCAAAGGTATGTAATTCATAACAGTTAAGAGGAGAGATTATGATAATAAACATTATATATCATTGTAAACAATTGATTGAATGAATATTTTTAATTTTTGGAGGAAGTTTATAGCTTTGACAACACTAGTACTATTAATATTATATTATATATTGCTTTGCGTTTGTAATACTTATAGTTTTACATGTGTGTGAAAGAGCATCATGTTCTTGAATTGTGATAATGACAGCTACTTCTCATTTCCCTGTATTATCAAGTACAGTACTATATGTTTGATACTTTATGGTTATAATACCATATTTGGTCATGTTGTATTTGGAAGTAAATGTAGTTCACAGAATGAAGTTATAGTAAAAAGTGCTAAACAATGACAGTACAGTCTGTATTTAAATAGTTTTAGATCAAATAATAGATTGTTATATGGTTACAGCTAGCATTCTTTTTATGTATTGATATATCAAAACAATTCTGCATTAGACTATAATAGTGTTGTCTACATAGGTAGGTCTTAACTAGAGGGTGATCTTAATTGCAATATGTAATGACAGTTGTGACCATGGCTCTGTCCAGCAATTTTTATATAGTAACATTATAGCATAGAATGTTCATTTTGTAGCATCATCTTCATTTAATCCTTAGTCATCATGCCATCCAGATTTCCTTTTAAGTTTTTCTTACACAATTTACAACAAGAGATCTGTACATTAGGTAGACTAAATAAATTTACTATACAAAAATGTGAGAAGAGGAATACTAAAGATGACATACTTTATACAGCAGGTAAACCCAATTTGCCCAATAAGGAATATCAATGATACATTACTGTTTTTTTAAGTCGTCAACTAGTGATAGTACAGGAGACATTTCAGAATCATGTGAAATTATGCCAATGACAACACAACACATAGGAATATATGCACTTTCTATAATGTTTAGAATTTTGTTTATAAAAAAGGAGATGAAGTACACAACAAACAACCATATCTTTTCTATGTGATGATACCTTTTAAATAAATTGAACCACAGTATAAAGAAAAATGCACAAGGGGGGGGGGGGGGGGACTGGGAGGGGGGGGGGGGGGAGCCGACATCATTTACTATTATACTGTATTAGTATTCTTACTGGGATAAACAGACTGCATTAGCAGTTATTTGGTGCTATAAGGCTGTTTTGCCTTTCATATTGAGGTACAATTCCTTTAAAAAAGTTTAATAGCAAAAGAGTGTTTGCCTAAAATGATTGTTATGCAGTGCTTTCATTATATCAATAATAATGTACCTTTGATAAAATAATTAAAAAAGATTGTAGAAACTTTAAATAAAGTTAATACAAATAGATGTCCACATATATAGCTGTCAGTACTTTTACTAGTTATTATTGTCTTGATCAGATACCCACACCGATCCATCAGACGTAACAGTTACCTCCCTATTGGACGTTTGAAGCCCTCAATGAGTGAATAAAAGTGCCCATGTGGATTGAAAATAGCGACAGAGTCCCCTCTCCTGTTCACAACAAGTGACATTACCAGCTGAATCAATAGCTATACCGTGTGGCTTAGAGAGGTGAGAATACCATACTGAACAAACAAATTGCCCATTTGAAGTTACAACAATACAACCTTTGAATCATACAACGTTCTATGAAGGTGCCAGAGGGATCACAAAATGGAAAAGGCCATTGGAATGACTTACAACCTTATTCATTACCATCAATTATGTGGAGAGAATTCCTTATTTTGGTAAAATACCTGGATACAATTATTACTACGAGTCAGCAATGTATATTCCTTTCAGCCGGACCAATAACAAAGTAAAATGGAATTTAAGGAATTGGCCTTCACCGACCCTTCACTACCAAGAGTGCCAAAAAATCTTCCTTCCAAGTGTAGCTTGTGAGCCTTTACCATCCATATTCTGCTACATCCATACATCACACTTACAGCTATCCCCACGGGTTTTTAAAAGTGTAATGAACCAGTTCCCAAAGGCCAATTGTTTGTTTCTTTTTTCATTGCAGTCATAGATGTATATGCAATAATGATAAAAAAAACTAGTGCCAAACATTAGCACCATTATAGAGAAAAAAGCTATAAAGTCTGGTTTGCTAATCTCAGTACTGAGATTGGATTGGGTTTCCTGATATTATTGTAATCTCGAGAAGCCGCTACAGAACACTCTAAAGGGGCTACCCTGAACAGACGGACCATAATAGGAGGAAAAAGATTGTGCTGTCCGAAATGCTGTGGCATCCAAGGAAAACAAGGTACAGTACCATCACCACATCTGGTGGTTTTAGCTTCAATGGTGGTTTGCCTTCCTCTTCAATGGAAAAGTCTACCAACACCTATTGCACCTCCTTTAGATAACGACTTCCCCTTTTTATCTTTGGATTACTACTTAATCCTTGAATTCTTTACCCACTGCAAAACCAAAAGGCATACACACTGTTGTATTATTAGGAGATATCTCAAATGTAAATGTATCCACATTTGCTATCTTGTAGCTATTTCATCTGTATTAATATCTACTGATAATAGTTGGTGACTCACATACTTCAAGAGCGGTATTAGCATAATTGCCTTCGTAGTTGGTTAGCTCTAGTTTTGGTGTGCTGTGAAGAAACCTGAATTAGTAACTTCCAATATCATTGTAACTCTTGACGCCATTATTACAAGGACAATAAAATCCATTTGTTCCCTTGTTCTTCAGTACCTCCATATAAGTCCAAATATGTTTACGAGGTTTTTTACTGTAAGTCAAGTCACTCCATATACTCTTATTTCAGAATTAAAACAATCACTATTGACAACATTAGCAATGTCACAGATAAAGCATCTAAACTTCCATACTGATATCCTCTAACTCGACCGCATACCTTGGTATAGTTGAGACCATAGGTAGAGAAGAAAGCAGAGTTACAACCAATGTAATTATTATTAATCAACATAAGCTGGTAGTAAAGATCCTATCATATTGTACTAGTCCAGTGGACAAGACGAACCAGGTACACTCATGTTAACAAATGCTACTCTTGTCCAGCCTCCCTCTCCATCACAATGACTACCTCCATATCACAGTACACTTCAACCTGACTACCATTAGATAATGTTATATTATAATAACCTGAGGTAGCAGTATAATTCAACAGTAGTATGTTGTAGCATGACGTCTCATGGGGACACCACTTTGAATAGTATCTGGCATATTACAACACCAGGTCGACCATTGTCTTTAGTGATGTGAACATATTTCCTTTATTTGAGAGAGAACAACAGAGTGCTTCATACTTAGTGAATGGTCTGTGACCATTATTATCACAGTCAGTCATACAATAAGAGGATCCCTCAACAGAACAGCTTATTAGAAGGACAAGAAAGACAAGTAAACAGCCTGGAAAACACATTGTCATACAGTAAGGAAGGACTGATATTGTTTGGGATTTGACTAGGACATTATATATGTTCTATACAAAAACTATTGTGAACTTAAGTACTTCTATAGACTCATTTAAATGCATTCAACCATGATCACAGTCTATTACTCCTCCTCCATAACACATTCCAAAATTATGCCTCGTGTAAAGACATAGATATTCTATTAAGTAACATAGGCCTATAGTAGTCAGTAACATGTTTTAGTAGCAACTAGCAAGTTTAATGATAAGCAAGAAATTATTGGTATTACTAATGATAGCTATAAATCATTTTGAGGAACACATATTTATATCACTACATTTAGTATTGGCAGTGTAAAGAATCTAAATTTGTAAGCTATTTCATTAGATAATACATAGAAGTGTCATATACTATTATCATCATTGTTATCTTGGTGTTATTGATATGACACTATCTCCTACATGTTATTTATGAAGAAAATTATTATGTGTTAGGTTTAACTTTACTATATGATATTAATAGATCACTTTATTATTATTAGTAAATTAAAATTTTGTATAACAATTATTATATTTAAATTTTTACAACAAAAATTATGATTGCAACTGTCTTATCAATATGACTTTGCATTACAGATTAAAATCATAAGTAATAGAGTATTATCTTAATTCATTACATTTAATACAACTACCCCAAATATACGGACCTGAACCTCGCGGGTGCATTAACAACATATATGTGTGTGTGCTTGTGTCTATGTGATATTATATAATGTAAGGATGATGGCACTGATATTCTGGTATTAGTACTGTTATTATTCCCATAGTGATGTATTTTTGGACTACAATAGACTATAGACACTGTATTAATTCAATGGTCATTGTCAGTAATTGGTTACTGCTGAGTCTATCATTATATATTATGCTATCATCTCCTGAGAGAATACTCTCTTTTTTTCTACAAAGACATTACCATCATTATCTCTGCTATTTGGTTGTTATCAATATGACACTATCTCAATAACATATTTATGAAGGAAATCATTTTTAATATTTGGTACATAAAGTCACATTATAATTATAATAGATCAAAACATGCATTATACGAAACTTTTCTGAAAATAATTTATATAAAATGAATTATAAAACTGTCTGTAGTATATCATAGCATGAGTTAAGAGGACACCCTTTTGGTATAGTATCTGGACATATCACATAGCCAGTATGACCATTATCTTTAGTGGCATGAATAATATCTCCTTTGTTCGAGGAGAACAACAGAGTGCTTCATACTTAGTGAATGGTCTTGACCATTACTATCACAGTCAGTCATACAATAAGAGGATCCCTCAACAGAACAACTTATTAGGAGAACAAGAGAGACAAATGACCATCTTGAAAACACATTGTAATGTACCAATGTTGTGGATTGACAACTGACTATTATTGATACACACATACAACTTATATAAACTTAACTACTACACTTCATTTATAAGCCCTTAAGCACGTCCATATCCTTTACTCCTCCATAACACATTCTAATATTAAGTAACAATTAGAAATATAGTATCAGTAATCAGTACTGTTTTGAAGGAAATCACTATGTGTCAGTTAACTTCACTATATATTAATAAATCACATTATAAATCATTAATAGCTCACAAGAATAATATATTATTAAAAGGTAAGTAGTTTATGTCATATGAAGTAAACTGTCTCTATAACATGACATAAACAATAGCTAACTATTACATATTGTACTTATGTGATAGTTACTGTTGTGTTTTTATTTTTATGTAAAGTTCAACAAGATCTATGGGACTACCATAAATATAAGCATTATTTTGACCACAAATAATCAACTCGATATCATCACTCGCTGTCTCATTTAGAGTCTTAATAAACCATGGCAACTTAGGAGAAGTACAACAGGGAGCTTCACGTCCCTGACAGTCCTGACCATCCCAAAGGGGATCATTGGAATAGAAGATATTACCACTTTGACCTTCACTACGTGCAGATTCACAATAGTAATCATTACCAACAAATGGTATAACATAGTTTTGTATATTCGCTATCAGTATTGCAGGGACAATTCCAACTGTTTGTTCCTTGTTCTCGAGTACCTCCAACATAAGTCCAAATATGTTTACGAGGTTGTTACTGTAGGTAAGAGTTACTCCATGTTTCCTTATTTCAGAATTAAAACAATTGCTATTGCTAATATAACAATAAAAAGCATCAAGATATCTCCACTGATATCCTCTCACTCGACCACATACCTTTGTATAGTTGAGACCATAGGAAGAGAAGAAAGCAGAGTTACAACCAATATAATTATTACTAATCCAACACAAGCCGGTAGTAAAGATGTCATCATGTTTGTACTAGTCCAGGTGGACAAGATGAACCAGGTACACTCATGTTAACAAATGCTACTCTTTGTCCAGCCTCCCTCTCCATCACAATGACTACCCTCCATATCACAGTACACTTCAAACCCGACTACCATTAGATAATGTTATATTATAATAACCTGAGGAAGCAGCAGGGTTTGACTGTAGTATATAATAGCATGATATGTGAGAACACCATTTGGGTATAGTAACGGACATTTTACAATCCCAGATCGACCATTGTCTTTAGTGATGCGAATAATATTTCCTTTGTTTGAGGGAGAACAACACAGAGTGCTTCATACTTAGTGTAGGGTCTGTGACCATTACTATCACAGTCAGTCCATACAATAAGAGGATCCCTTAACAGAACAGCTTTTAGAGTACAAAAAAGACAAATGACCAGTCAGGAAAACACATTGTAATACAGCAACAAAAGAGGACTGATATTGTTGAGGATTAAGTAAGATGGCACTACACACATACAATTTATATGAACTTAACTACTACACTATTTATAATCATTCAAGCATGTCCATAACACATTCCAAAGGTAAGCCTTTATGTGAAAGCATTGAAACATAGGTTGTGAAAAGTGTGAAGATTCTATTAAGTAACAGTTTAACCTACAGTAGTCAGTAATATGTTTTAATAGTAAGTTAAAATGATAACTAAGATTTATTGGTATTCCTAGTGTAGCTATAATGTAGTTGGGAGTAATTCAGCTTTAGACATATAGTGAACTACATAAATATTTGTAGTTTACTTTAAACAAAACAAGTGTTTTTATTACATTTGTAAATGATATTTATTTTCTGTTTCTATTCTTATATAGATTTTCTCATACTGACTACACTACTATCTTGAATAGTTGTATCATTTTTAATAGTAAATGGTTAGGAGACATCCACATAACAAGATGACAAAGTACCAAGCTAATCAACTATTGTCAAAGTATTATATATCACAATACAAAGATAATAAGCACAATACAAAGTTAATAAAGTAAAAAGAAAGTATATAAGCTAGTCCTATACAAAGGAACATCATACAGTATATCATATAATGATATATACTATTATCATCATTGTTATCTTGATGTTATTGATATGACCCTATCTCCTACATGTTATTTAGAAGAAATTATTATGTGTTATGTTTTAACTTCACTATATAATATAATAGATCACTTTATAAATCATAAATTTTCACAGGAAATGTTATAGTGTTAAAATGTAAGTAGCTTATGTCCATGAAGCAAACTGTCTCTATAATATGACATAAACAATAGCTAACTATTACATATTGCATTTATGTGATAGTCTCTCTGTGTGTGTTTTTATTTAATGTAAAGTTCAACAAGATCAAGAGGAGTACCATTAACTGAATCTGATGATAGTTGTAACCGCACATGATTAATTCAATATAATCACTGACTATCTCCTTTAGGTCTTGATTTAACCATGGCATTTTAGGAGAAGTACAACAGAGGCTTCATCTCCAGGACAATCTTGGCCATCCCATAATAGATCATTGGATATAAAACAAAACCATCACTCAATACTACCGTCCTGATTCACAGTATAATCTCTACCAACAAATGGTATAATTGATTCATGTAAGGACTTCTCTTTCTACATGGACAAAAACGTGAGTCAGTTCCTTTGTCCGCACTACCACCAGCATTAGTCCCAAATATGTTTATAAGGATTGTTACCGTAGGCAAAAGTCACTCCATATGTCTTTATTTGAGAATCAAAGCAGTTACGATTGTCAAAAAACATAAAAAGCCCAAGGATCTCCATACTGGTATCCTCTTACTCGACCACGGTATAGTTTGAGACCATAGTTAGAAAAGATAGTAGAGTTACATCTCCGATAAGACTACTAGTTCCATTGTGAACCCAACATAAACTAGTATTAAAGATCTTATCATATTTTACTAGTCCAGGTGGACAAGATGAACCAGGTTCACTCATGTTAATAAATGCTACTCTTGTCCAGCCTCCTCTCCATCACAGTGACTACCCTTCATATCACAGTACACTTCAACCCGACTACCGTTAGATAATGTTATATAATAATAACCTGAGGGAGCAGTAGGATGTGTCTGTAGTATATCATAGCATGAGTTTAAGAGACACACATTTTGGTATAGTATCTGGACATATCACATAGCCAGTATGACCATTATCTTTAGTGGCGTGAATAATATCTCCTTTGTTCAAGGGAGAACAACAGAGTGCTTCATCACTTAGTGAATGGTCTTTGACCATTACTATCACAGTCAGTCATACAATAAGAGGATCCCTCAACAGAGCAACTTATTAGGAGAACAAGAGAGATAAATGACCATCTTGGAAAACACATTGTAATGTAGCAATGTTGTGGATTGTCACCTGACTATTATAGATACACACATACAACTTATATAAACTTAACTCATTTATAAGCACTTAAGCACGTCCATATCCTTTACTCCTCCATAACACATTCTAATATTAAGTAACATTTAGAAATATAGTAATCAGTACTGTTTTGAAGGAAATCACTATGTGTCAGGTTAACTTCACTATATATTAATAAATCACTTTATAAATCATTAATAGCTCACAAGAAATAATATATAATTAAAAGGTAAGTAGTTTATGTATATGAAGTAAACTGTCTCTATAACATGACATAAACATAGCTAACTATTACATGTTGTACTTATGTGATAGTTACTGTGTGTTTTATTTTATGTAAAGTTCAACAGATCTATGGGACTACCATAAATATAACCATTATTTTGACCACAAATAATCAACTCGATATCATCACTCACTGACTCATTTAGTGTCTTAACAAACCATGGCAACTTAGGAGAAATACAACAGGGAGCTTCACGTCCAGGACAGTCCTAACCATCCCAAAGGGGATCATGCAAATTAAGATATTACCACTTTGACCATCACCACGTGCAGATTCACATAGTAATCATTACCAACAAATGGTATAACATAGTTTGTATATTCACTATCAGTATTACAGGGACAATTCCAACTGTTTTTGTTCCTT
The DNA here is from genome assembly GCF_016097555.1 of Gigantopelta aegis. Classification (NCBI taxonomy): domain Eukaryota; kingdom Metazoa; phylum Mollusca; class Gastropoda; order Neomphalida; family Peltospiridae; genus Gigantopelta; species Gigantopelta aegis. The sequence continues at coordinate 25,262 of NW_024533097.1, forward strand.
GTTCACGAGTACCTCCAACATAAGTCCAAATATGTTTACGAGAATTATTACTGTAGGTAAGAGTTACTCCATATGTCCTTATTTCAGAATTAAAACAATTGCTATTGGTGATATAACAATTAAAAGCATCAAGATATCTCCACTGATATCCTCTCACTCGACCACATACCTTTGTATAGTTGAGACCATACGAAGAGAAGAAAGCAGAGTTTACAACCAATATAATTATTATTAATCCAACACAAGCCGGTAGTAAAGATGTCATCATATTGTACTAGTCCAGGTGGACAAGATGAACCAGGTACACTCATGTTGACAAATGCTACTCTTGTCCAGCCTCCTTCTCCATCACAGTTACTACCCTCCATATCACAGTACACTTCACCCCGACTACCATTAGATAATGCTATATATAATAACCTGAGGAAGCAGCAGGTTTTGACTGTAGTATATAATAGCATGATATGCGAGAACACCATTTGGGTATAGCAACTGGACATATTACAATCCCAGATTGACCATTGTCTTTAGTGATGCTAATATATATGTCCTTTATTTGAGGGAGAACAACAGAGTGCTTCATACTTATTGAATGGTCTATAACCATTACTATCACAGTCAGTCATACAATAAGAGGATCTCTCAGCAGAACAGCTTATTAGGAGAACAAGAAAGACAAGTGACCAGCCTAGAGAACACATAGTTGTGAAACAACAAAGAAAGACTGTCAGACTGTACTTGACTACCACACGTACGTAATAATAATGTTATTTTAAATTCATGGAATCTATGTGAATTACTCACTGTATAATTTGTTTTTAATGTATCCTATTACAAAGCTATGAATTCTATAGTGAGTAATTTGTATGAACTCTAGATTCAATAGTAATCCAGCTATGTAAGGTACAAATTAGTTGTTAAAATAAAATATTAATTTTACAGTTCAATTATTCAGAATCAAATGACCCGCCTGGAATACACATTGTAATGTAGCATGTTTGGATTGAACAACTGATTATTCTACATACATACAACTTACATAAACTTAATGACTACACTTCATTTATAGAATTCAAGCATGTCCATTTCCTTTACTCCTCCATAACACATTCTAATATTAAGTACCCTACAGTAGCCAGTAACCATAACTATCACAGTGAGCCATACAATAAGAGATACTTTACAAAGCAGTTTATTAGGAGAACAAAAAAGATATAAATGAGAACATATAGTTATGAAACAACAAAGAAAGACTGTCAGACTATATTTGACTACTTCACATACTGTAATAAATTTAATATGTTATTTAACAACTATTTTGTAGCTTACATGGATTACTATGGAATCTAGATTAATTATTCATTATATAATTTGTTGGTATGTTGTACTAAAACAAAGAAACAAGTTGTATAGTAAGTAATGACATTAATTTTGGATTCCATAGTAATCTATCTAATTAAAGTTAAACTACCAATTACCTGTCCAAATAACATATTAATTTTATTATAATCTGATTAACATTTGATTCTGCAACTATTCAGAATCTAATATTAAACAGACTATACATTGTTATAAAAAGCCTTCATGTACCTTTAATAATATATTAGAAGATACAGTAGGAAGTCAATAGTAATCTATCTAATTAAACTACTAATTACCTGTCCAAATAACATATTAATTTTACTATAATCTGATTAACATTTGATTCTGCAACTATTCAGAATCAAACATTAAACAGACTATACATTGTTATTAAAAGCCTTCATGTACTCTATATTAGAAGATACAGTAGGAAATCATTAACTGATTCCAATGAAGCAATAAGGTTATTGTTTGTAACAGGAAATTGGGAAATATGGAGGTTGTCATAAATTCAGAGCAACCTTCGGAAAAGGTTCACCATCAAGTGACTTTAGGACAATTTTAAGAGGTTACTATTGATGGTCAATAACAATGTTTACAAATAAATTTGCCAAATGACTTTAAACACAAAAGTATATATTTTTGTATATAAAAAACATGGCATTGCTTCAAAATCTCATAGGATAGTATAGAAATATGGTAAAGAATGTGTGTGAGTTATTTTATGTAAAGTTCACAAGGTCAAGAGGAAGTACCGTGAACTTGAATCTGACCATTATTATAGCCACATGTAATTAACTCAATATCATCACTGACAGTCTCATCTAGCATCTTAACAAACCATGGCATCTTAGGTGATGTACAACAGGTAGCCTCAATACCAGGACAATCCTGACCATCCCAGAGAGGATCATTGGATATAAGACAGAGCCCTGATTTATGCTAAGTCCAGATTCACAGTAGTAATCATTACCAACAAATGGTGTATAGTGACATTCATGTACTGACTGCCATTATTACAGGGACAACGCAGAAAATTGGTTCCTTGTTCATAGCCACCTCCAGCATAAGTCCAAATATGTTTACGAGGATTGTTACTGTAAGCAAATGTCACTCCAAATGTTTTTATTTGAGAATTAAAGCAATTAAATTGATAAGATAACAAAAAAAGCATAAGGAATTCCATACTGGTATCCTCTTACTTGACCACACACCTTGGTATAATTGAGACTATAAGTAGAGAAGAAAGTAGAGTTACAGCGCCAGTATGGTGAATATGTTTCATTATTAATCCAACATAAGCTGGTATTAAAGATGTTATCATATTGTACTAGTCCAGGTGGACAAGATGAACCAGGTACACTCATGTTAACAAATGCTACTCTTGTCCAGCCTCCCTCTCCATCACAATGACTACCCTTCATATCACAGTACACTTCAACTTGACTACCATTAGATAATGTTATATTATAATAACCTGAGGGAAAGGTAGGATGTACCTCATATAATTGACTACATGAAGTTGGACATGAAGTTGGCAATATCCATGGACATAATATGTAAATTTTATGACCAGCTTCATGTTGTATTTTCAATTCCTTTCCACTGTTTAGATATATCACAACAGTATTGCAGATATAGTGAAGGCTTGTGACTATTACTATCACAGTCAGCCACACATAAGAGGACCCCTCAACAGAACAGATCATTAAAAAACAAGAAAGAATAATAACCAGAGATAACACATTTTAATATACTAACAAAGACTACTACTGTTGGCTACGTGACTTACGTGATGTAGTATTGTGTAAACTAAATTATCTAATCAAAAATGGGTTATCTAAACAAATTATTGTAAACCAGTTTTTTTTAATTAGTTATGTTATCAACTAATCAATCATAGAAAATCAATCAATCTTATTATTAGATTATTTTAAAATAATAATATAATATAATGTGTTTGGGATAGTGATATAACTGATACATTGATTGAGGACATAATTATTAAGGACAGTATTAGTCAATAAACATGACATGATAGAACATTACTATATGAATATATCATATATGATATATTATATAATGATATATCATACTATGAAATAAAGTGTTTAGTTACAATAATTAAAAGTACTTTGCCAGACTAAGAGAAATCAAAAGTCTAAGTATTGTAACTTGTTATATTAACCTGTTATAGTCATGATATTAATGCTGTGTGGTCATTGCTAATAAAAGATTAATGACTGGAGTCAACCTTAAAATATGAATATTTCTCAATAGAATGAATTATTAAGAGCTCAATGACCAAAGAGAACAGATTGTGATATGTCTTAATATTGATGTAGAACTTGACTATGACAAGAGAGGCTTGTATTGAGAAAACTGAAATGGAGCAGGAAGTTTGAAATGTGACTATTTGTTTGGTTAAGATGTTGTGGCCATATAGATGTACTACTGTTTATTAAATGGAAGCCAATAAATGCTTTTATAATCTGAAAACAAGATTATAATTGTAACAGTTATCTTAAGATTGCTTTGATGGTAATATTGGAGTATTAAAATAGTAAGGTTTAGTTAATATTGAAGACTGGAGAGTGCTAACATACAACATTATTAAAGAAGCTAGAACTTTTGATCAGTCATATTTGTAGTCACAATTCTTTTAGCAGAAGCAAATTTAATTCAATTTTTGAGATATTCATTAGTGGTCAGTGGGTATAATATTCGAATAGTCATCTATATTTCTCCTAAACTATATATATACTGGCTGTTCAATTTTACTATATAATAACCACTACCATGGCAACTGCTGTCATATTACACACTAATATTTGCAGGTTGATTTCATTAGCCACTTTCGAAAATTCAAAGGTTGCAATTAAAAATAAGATTATTTACATGATATTGTTGTTGCTGTAAGGGACTGGATTTTGCTAACTGGAGAATTGGCAGAAGTTATGGAGCTACTCAAAGACATACTTTTGAGTTAAAAACCTCAGACTGTTTAGATCAGCTAAGTCCAATTCAAAAGTGCTTGAGTTGAGAGTATTTACATTCATTTTGAAAGCTATATTCAAGTATTAACAGTGTTTCTATAGGAAAACAAGAGTTTTGTATTACTTTAAAATGTCAATGTAGGTGTGGTGAATAGATATAAATTTTTCCACACTCGGTTACTTAATATATTGTTGATGTGTTAATGACTTAAGAACAGTTGTTAAGTAAAGTCAATTACTTAATAAATGAAATAAAAAGTGCACACTATAATAAACCTTAATTAAATTAAATGATGCTGTTTTCAAAACAGAATAAAATTACTACAAAATACTCTCAATAATACTGAAGACAATAAGAATAGTACATGCAAGTTTCAGTATTTAACTATTCTATTATTGTTACCAGAATCAGCTACCCACACTGATCCATCAGGAGCTACTGCTACTCCTATTGGAGCTGAAAACCCTCCAATTGAGTGGATATAGATGCCATGTGGATCAAAAATATAAAGAGAAGCTGGTCCACAATTGTTTACCACTATGAATAACCAGCTGAATCAATAGCTATGCCAATTACACAATTTAGATGAGGTTGACCATACTGATGAACATATTGACCTTCTGGAGTGACAACAGTGACTGTCTTGGATTTAGAGGTCACATGAAGGTGACCAGAGCAATCAAATAAAACGTTACAAGGAGATTTACATGCAAATATACTGTTGCCACATCTAGGTACATTGCCGTCATAATAAAATACTTGGATACGATTATTAACAGTATCAGCAACATATATTTCTACCATCAGGACCAATACATATACCTTGGGACATAACAACTGTCCTTTACCAGACCCTTTATTGCCAAAAGTATCCAAAAACTGTCCTCTTAAAGTTAACTTGTGAATCCTATGTCCTCCAAACTCTGCCACATATATTATGTCTCCACTAATAGCTATTCCTTTTGGATCATTAAACTGTAGAGGACCAGTTCCTTTTGAACCAATGGTAGTCTTCTGTTTTCCCACTGCTGTCATATACATATATACAGTGGTTACCATGACTAGTGACAAACATATCACCATTACTTGAAAAGGCCATGTAATTTGGGTGCTTTAACCCCAGTAATAGTCTGTATGGGGTTATTGAGGGTAGTGTAATTTCGAGTAGCAGCTACAGAAACATTAAATGGGCTACCCTGGATAGACTGACCTTTGATAGTAAAAGAGAGTTTATATTCACCAAACTGTTGTGGTGACAATGAACCAAGGTAAATACCATTACCACAATCTGTGATCTTAGCTTCAATTGGTTTCTTTTTCACTGAAACAAACCTACCCACTCACTATTGCACCTCCTTTAGATAATTCCTTCCCTTTATCATCTCTTGAGATTATTAAAATTTTTAATTCTTTACCTGCATAAAACCTGCAAAGGCACTTCTGCTGTTGTATTATTAGGGGATATCTCATTAAATGTAATGTCCACATTTGCTATTTTGTAGCTAGTTCATCTGTATTAATATCTACTGATATAGTTGGCAACTCACATACTTCTAGAGAGGTCTTAGAGAAACTCTTGTTGTAGATGATTTGCTCTGGTCTGTAGTGTGTGAGCAACTGATAGTAACTCAACATTATTGTACTCTCCTACAGCACTGGTTACAAGACTTTTACAGTATGTTATTGTCTCCAAGAGATATTGGATCCTTTCCAGTTGAAGAGAGAGACAAACCTCTTTAGCATTAGCTACCTCACTATTCTGAGCTAATAGAGTCTCCTCGCGTTCATGTAAAAGTTGTTGAAGAATGTTAAATGTTTGACGTATGATTGTATCTATTTCATTTTTTACGAGCTTTGATCTTCTCCTTTATCTCTTCTCCTGATATCAAGAATTTCTTAAGCTGTTGTTGAGCTACTTGGAAACCTTGTATACTCTCATGAACTGTTGCCTTATTGATGTCTACCTGTTTTTTTTTACTTACCTCAGTAACAGGATGGTCCTTGTGATTGATGATGGGTACATTTGACACATACAGGAACAATACATTGTTGGGCAATAAAAGTCAAGTTGCTGGTCTGTGTGATCTTGACAGGTATGGATAAAAGACGGAATTAATTCAGTAAGATTATCTTGGGACATAGAGCGAGCATCTTCTAAAGTGAAAGAAGAGTGTGTACGAGTTGAACGAAGTTTTTTGTGAGCATCCCAACATTGTTTACAGAGGAGATCTCTACATTCAGTACAGTATGCTACTGAAGTATCCTCACTACATGAGTCACATGGAGGAGGAGGATTAGAGGTATCTTGTTAACAATGTTACTTTGTTTATGTGCTGAATCGAAGGTTACGAGGAAGAGACACGGCTCCTCCTTTAGGTACTTGTGTGGTCTGATGACAAGAGGGACAAGTGATGGAGTTAGTTCCAGTACTTTCAGTGATAAGAGACTGGATACATTGAGTACAGAAGGAGTGACAACAAGACAACATACGAGGATCACGATAAGGTTGACTACATTTTAGACAACAAGTAGAACTCAAATTAACCTAAGTATGTAGACAGTCATCATATCAAATCCTATCAATAATATACTACTTACATGTTTAAGAGGTCCACTAGCAGCACTAGAACTAGTACAAGACATGACTGAAATATTAATTTAAAGATAATAAATCAAGAACAGGTCAGAAATAGAAGACACAGGTCAGAGGGTAAGGTCAGGATATTAGATCATGTGATATAATATAGTTATGATAATGACATCATAGTAATAGTAATTAAATGATGTATTAAATTGTATTGTTATAGTATCATGTACAGAAAATGTGGATACTGATTTTTGTAAACTATTTTTTTACTCAAACTACATAGTATAAAAGTTTTAAATGTATAATCATAGTTTAGAGCTATATTAAAACTATTACAGTATATTTTTGTATAATAGGTATATAAGATATTAATGGTCAAGACAAACATATATGTAGATATAATTGTATGTGTAGAAAATTGACACTGTGACTATATTCTTAACATTTTAAGTAGAAAATTGTTTATTAGTAAAACTTGCTGATTATGAATGGAATTTAAACAATGGCGATAAATTAAGCATATGTTAGTTTTGATAACAAAATTGATAACACAATGCTACATATTATACATGGAAGTGAACAGTATATCTATAGTCATGTTGCTATGGTGATATATGTGTTTTTATTATAATGATGTTGTTATGGTAATTGTTGCCATGGTGGAGATATATTAGCTATAGCAATATTTGCTATTACTCTATTACTATGGTAATTGTTGCCATGGTAACTTATATGCATTGTTGCTCTTTTTCTATAGATTACATGGTTTCATGACTTTTATAATTCAAAATGTACAGATTATGCATAGAAACTGTATGTAGTAGGTTTTGACATTGTTTCTTCTGACAAATTTGGAACAATAAAACAGTTTCCTTCCAAAAAGGTATAGAAAAAAGGGAATTGTGACTAATTTTTTTCATAATTTTGTAGATAATTGTTTTTTTGCAAAAACTGCCATTATGAATGGAAATTGAACAATACATATCAGTTCAATATCTGGTAGATTTTTGACATTATTTCCCAACAATTAGGATGTAGTATTGTGTAAACTAAATTATATAATCAAAAATTGTTATCTAAACAAATTATATTGTAACCAGTTTTCAATGTGTTTTTTAATTTAGTTATGTTATCAACTAATCAATCATATAAAATCAATCAATCTTATTATTATATTATTTTAAAATAATAATATAATAATAATGTGTTTGGAATAGTGATATAATTAATACATTGATTGAGGACATAATTATTAAGGACAGCATTAGTCAATAAACATGACATGATAGAACATTACTATATGATATATCATATATGATTAATTATATAATGATATATCATACTATGAAATAAAGTGTTTAGTTACAATAATTAAAATTACTTTGCCAGACTAAGAGAAATCAAAAGTCTAAGTATTGTAACCTGTTATATAACCTGTTATAGTCATGATATTATGCTGTGTGGGTCAATTGCTAAATAAAGAAGATTGATGACTGGAGTCAACCTTATAATATGAATATTCCTCAATAGAATGAATTATTAAGAGCTCAATGATCAAAGAGAGCAGATTGTGATATGTTCTTAATATTGATGTAGAACTTGACTATGACAAGAGAGGCTTGTATTGAGAAAACTGAAATGGAGCAGGAAGTTTGAAATGTGACCGTTTGTTTGGTTAAGATGTTGTGGCCATATAGATTTACTACTGTTTATTAATTAAATGGAAGCCAATAAATGTTTTTATAATCTGAAAAACAAGATTATAATTGTAACAGTTATCTTAAGATTGCTTTGATGTAATAATGGAGTATTAAAATAGTAAGTTTTAGTTAATATTGAAGACTGGAGAGTGCTAACATACAACATTATTAAAGAAGCTAGAACCTTTGGTCAGTCATATTTGTAGTCACCAATTCTTTTAGCAGAAGCAAATTTAGTTCAATTGTTGTGATATTCATTAGCTTTACGTAAGAGTAACTACATTCATTTTAAAAGCTATATTCAAGAATTGACAGTGTTTCTATGGGAGAACGAGAGTTGCATCATTTTCAAATGTCAAGGTAGTGTGGTGAATAGTTAAGCATGTACTTTATTCATGCTCCGTTAGGTCAGACACATGGGTACTTTGTATATTGTTGGATTTGAGTTGGATCTTTATGCATCATGTGTTAATGATTTAAGACAGTTGTAATGTCAATTAGTTAATTAATGAGATAAAAGAGTGCACACTATAATAAAACTTTAATTAAATGATGCTATTTCAGACATATCTTGTTGCTACAAATACTCTCAATAATACTGAAGACAATAGGAATAGCATATGCAAGTTTCAGTATTTAACTAGTCTATTATTGCAATCAGTTACCCACACTAGATCCATCAGGAGCAACTGCTACTCCTATTGGAGCTCCAAACCCTCCGATTGAGTGGATATAAGTACCATGTGGATCAAAAATAGAAAGAGATGGTCGTCTGAAATTGTTTACCACTAATGAATAACCAGCTGAATCAATAGCTATGCCAATTATACTATTTAGATGAGGCTGACCATACTGACGAACACATTGACCTTCTGAACTGAAGACAGTAACTGACTTGGAGAAAGAGGTCACATGAAGATGACCAGAGCAATCAATGAAACGTCATAAGGAGAATTACATGCAAATGTATTGTTGCCAAATCTACATATACTGCCATTTTGATTAAATACTTGGATACTATTATTACCATTATCAGCAACATATATTTATCATCAGGACCAATACATATACCCTTGGATATAACAGTCGTCTTTTTCCAGACTCTTTACTGCCCAAAACACCCAAAAACTCTCCTCCTAAAGTTAATTTGTGAATCCTATATCCTCCATTCTCTGCCACATACATTATATCTCCACTAATAGTTATACCAGTGGGATAAAGTAAACTGTAGGACCACTTCCTTTTGAACCAATGGTAGTCTTCTGTCTTCCACTGTTGTCATATACATATATACAGTGGTTATCACAACTAGTGACAAACATATCACCATTATTTGAAAAGGCTATAAACCATGGACCATTTACTCCAGTAACAGTTTGTGCTGGGTTCTTGATAGTAGTATAATCTCGAGCTTGTACAGAAACATTAAAGGGAGTACCTTGGATAGGTTGACCTTTGACAATAAGAGAAAGCTCGTGTTTCACCTAATTGCTGTGGTCTCAAGGAGACAAGGTAAGTACCATCACCACAATCTGTGCTCTTAGCTTCAATTGTATCCCTTTCTCTTCAACTGGAACAAGCTTACCACTCACTATTGCACCTCTTTTATATAACTCCTTCCCTTACTATCTCTAGATATTACTTCAACATTTAATCTTTTTCTACAAAAGCTCTTAAAGGCATCACTGCTGTTGTATTATTAGGAGATATCTCATTAAATGTAATGTCCACATTTGCTATCTTTGTAGCTAGTTCATCTGTACTAATATCTGATATAGTTGGTGACTCACATATTTCAAGAGAGTCTTAGAGAACTCTTCCTGTAGATGGTTTGCTCTGGTCTGTAGTGTGTGAGCAACTGATACTAACTCAACATCATTGTACTCTCTTACAGCACTGGTTACAAGACTCTCACAGTAGTCATTGTCTCCAAAAGATGATGATCCCTTCCAGTTGAACAGAGAGACAAACCATTTAGCATTAGCTACCTCACTACTCTGAACTAACAGAGCCTCCCTCACATTCATGTAAAAGTTGTTGAAAAATCTTTGACGTATGATTGTATCTATCTCATTTTTACGAGCATTGATCTTCTCTTTTATCTCTTCTCCTGATATCAAGACTTTCTTAAGCTGTTCTTGAGCTACTTGGAAACCTTGTATGTCTCATGAACTGTTGCCTATTGATGTCTACCTGTTTACTTACCTCAGTAACAAGATGGTCCTTGTGATTGATAATGGTACATTCAATGCATACTGGAATAATCATTTTTTGGCAATAATATTTAAGTTGCTGGTCACTGTGATCTTGACAGGTATGGATAAAAGATCGAATTAGTTCAGTTAACATTAACTTGTCTCAGGACGTACTGCAAGCTACATCAATAGTAAATGACGAGTGCATACGAGTTAGTCTTACTTTTTGGTGACTATTCAAAATCTTTACAGAAAAGGTCTTCACTTCAGTACAGTATCTACTAAGTACCCTCACTGCATGAGTACCACGGAGGAGGAGGTTTAGAAGTGATCTTGCTAAAAATCTTACCCTGTTTATTAATGAGACGAAGGTTACGAGTGAGAGAGTGACTCCTTCATCTGGTACAGGTGTGATCTGATGACAAGAGGGACAAGTGATGGAGTTAGTTCCAGTACCTTCAGTGATAAGAGACTGGATACATTGAGTACAGAAGAATGACAACAAGACAGAATACGAGGGTCATGATAAGGTTGACTACAGTTTAGACAACAAGTAGAACTCAAATTAGCCTAAGTGTGTAGACAGTCATATCAAATCCTATCAATAATATAATACTTACATGTTTAAGAGGTCCACTAGCAAGTACTACTGCTAGTACAAGACCATTATTGAAATATCAATTTAAAGACAAAAATCAATTTCAAGGTCAGAATAGAAGACACAAGTCAGAGGTAAGGTCAGGTGATCAGATCATGTGATAGTTTATGACAATGACAATCACAGTAATAGTAACTTAATAGTATATATTTACAATAATAGTGTGTGAATTATCAATATTTAACTAATCATTGTTAGCCGATCAGCTACCCACCCTTTACTGATCATTGGAAGCCACTGCTTACTCCTATTGGATTTTTGAACCCTCCTATTGAGTGAATATGATCGCCATGAGGATCAAAAATAGAAAGAGAATTTCCACCACTGTTTTAGTACAAGTGAATTACCAGCACTGAATCAATAGCTATACCCACATGGTCTAGTAAGATGAGACTGACCATACTGACGAATATATATGGACCTTCTGGAGTGAAGACAATGACTATGTTAGAATTAATCACAAGTCACATGAAGATGACCAGAGCTGTCAAAGAAAGGCCAAAAGGATATTGATAACCTTTTTACATTGCAGTTAATAATATGAGAGAAGTGTCATCACTATGAAATACCTGGATACGATGATTACCATTATCAGCAACATATAGTCTATTATCAGGACCAATACACATACCCCAGGAATACAAGAATTGCCCTTTATCAGAACCTTTACTACCAAAAATTACCAAAAACTCTCCTCCTAAAGTTAATTTGTGAATCCTATTCCCTCCATGCTCTGCCACATACATTATGTCTCCATAATAGCTATACCAGTGGATCATTAAACTGTAGTGGACCAGTTCCCATTTGAACCAATGGTAGTCTTCTGTCTTCCACTGTTGTCATATACATATATACATTGGTTACCATCACTAGTGACAAAACATGTCACCAGTAGAAGAAAATGCTATGAAAATAAGGGGTCTTTATTCCAGTAATATCTGTACTGGGTTCTTGATAGTAGTATAATCTCGAGAAGCAACTACAGAAACATTGAAGGCTACCTTGGATAGACTGACCTTTGATTTAAGAGAAGATAGCTATGTTCACCTAATTGCTGTGGTCTCAAGGAGACAAGGTAAGTACCATCACCACAATCTGTGCTCTTAGCTTCAATTGCTCTCCCTTTCTTTTCAATTGGAACAAACCTACCATCACTAGTGTACCTCCTTTAGATAACTCCTTCCCTTTACTATCTCTAGATACTACTTTAACATTAATTCTTTTTCTATATGAACACTTAGAGGTACCACTGCTGTTGTATTATTAGGAGATATCTCATTAAATGTAATGTCCCCATTTGCTATCTTTGTAGCTAGTTCATCTGTATTAATATCTACTGATATAGTTGGTGACTCACATACTTCAAGAGATGTCTTAGAGAAATCTTGTTGTAGTTGGTTTGCTCTGGTCTGTAGTATGTGAGCAACTGATACTAACTCTACATCATTGTACTCTCTTACAGCACTGGTTACAAGACTCTCACAGTAAGTCATTGTATCCAAGAGATGTCGGATCCCTTCCAGTTGAAGAGAGAGACGAGCCTCTTTAGCATTAGCTTCCTCATTACTCTGAGCTAACAGAAACTTTCTCACGTTCATGTAGAACCTGTTGAAGAGTAGCAAATGTTTGACGTATGATTGTATCTATCTCATTTTTACGAGCATTGATCTTCTCCTTTATCTCTTCTCCTGATATCAAGACTTTCTTAAGCTGTTGTTGAGCTACTTGGAAACCTTGTATGCTCTCATGAACTGTTGCCTTATTGATGTCTACCTGTTTACTTACCTCAGTAACAGGATGGTCCTTGTGATTGATGATGGTACATTTGACACATACAGGAATGATACATTGTTGACAATAAAACTCAAGTTGTTGGTCAGTGTGATCTTGACAGGTATGAATTAATGATGGAATTAGTTTAATTAATTTGTCTTGAGACATAGACTGAGCATCTTCTAAAGTGAAGGATGAGTGTGTACGAGTTGAACGAAGTTTTTGGTGAGCATCCCAACATTTTCTTACAGAGGAGATCTTTACATTCAGTACAGTATGCTACTGAAGTATCCTCATTGCATGAGTCACATGGAGGAGGAGGATTAGAAGTGATCTTGTGAAGAATGTCACCTTGTTATTGATGAGACGAAAGTTACGAGGGAGAGAGGTGACTCCACTTGTAAGTACTGGTGTGGACTGGTGACAAGAGGGGCAAGTGAGAGAATCAGTACCAGTATCTCGGTGATAAAAGACTGGATACATTGAATACAGAAGGAGTGACAACAAGACAGCATACGAGGATCATGATAAGGTTGACTACATTTTAGACAACAAGTAGAACTCAAATTAGCCTAAGTGTGTAGACACTCATATCAAATCCTATCAATAATATACTACTTACATGTTTAAGAGGTCCACTAGCAGTACTACTACTAGTACAAGACATTACTGAAATATCAATTTAAAGATTATAAATCAAGAACAGGTCAAGACACAGGTCAGAGGGTAAGGTAAGGAGTCAGATCATGTGATAGTTATTACAATGACATCATAGTAATAGTAACTTAATAAACATTGCATTAAATTTATTAAAGACAGTTATAGAGTACATTGATATATATTATGTTAGAAGTCAAAAGAAATATGTTGTATAATGGCCACATTTTGAGGAAAAAAAATTGGTGAATTGGAAAATTAAAAATATATTTTAATTTACAGTGTGTTAATAATAAGGAACTAAATGACCATGGTTAAAATTCTAGGACATGATAACATTTTATTTTTCAGGGACACTGGAATACCAATGAAAGACAATTAACTAACCACATATTTACCATGTGCTCAAGATACAGGTATGAGAGAAGTTAGACAAAACAATAGTTAAAAGATCTAAAATCAAACTAATAATAATAGATTACTAACTGTACAGTAATGGAGAACACATCTAATACTACATTTGAAACTGCTGAGAAAAAACACTGAGAAGACACTTTAATCATCAATAGACTAAAACAAGGTCACATCTATGACTTATTAGAATGACAAATTCTTCAAAGACAAGTAACAGATTGATTCAATAATGTCAGTATGAATATAAACAAGGACTGACTATGATAAGATATGTAACCTTTAGTACTGTTTGTAACAATTTAGAAATTGGTATGCATAGATTTGTAATAAGCATTTAAGGTAATCTACAATATAAACTTTGCTAAGTTCTTGTACACTATAGAAAAGGTATTTTTTACTGTGAAATACCTTGTTAATACTTCAGCTATATTAAACCCCAATTATATGATAGTCATGTGATCATTACATCATCACATGACAATTTTAGCCACTGTTACTAAATGGTTATGCATATTTACATATTGTACAATCTTACTGAGACTATTTCTTTAACTACATATATTATTATACAAGTAAATTTTAATTTTGAGACAAGGAGAATAGATCATGGCTAGTGCTCTCATAATTACTTAAGTATCAATGTGACTTTTTGTTAGAAGCTATGACTATATAGAGATATCAAGTCATATATATTAATCAACTTTAAAAATACCCAGTTCACAACAGAACCTATAATTGTTGCATTAATATAATTACCTATTATTAGTTACATAGTAAAAAAGTGAAAGATAAATAATTACATTGTTACTATAATATATGTAACTGAATGTTATGATGTTTTTTTACTAACAGTAGAGAAACTGTTCAATGACAATAATGTTTTAATAGTTACTATCAGAAGTTATGTTTGGAATGTAATTTATTCAATAATAAAAAAACGTTACCTTTAAAAAATCTTATTTTTGTAATTGAAAAGTTATATATAATACTCAACAATAAACTAATAAAATTAAAGGAAGTTATGTTACATATAATAGTAATAATGTGTGTAGTTATTAATATTTAACTAATTTATTGTTAGCACGATCAGTTACCCACACTGATCCATTGGAAGCCACTGCTACTCCTGTTGGATATATTTTGAACCCTCCTATTGAGTGGATATAATTGCCATGTGAATCAAAAATAGAAAGAGAATTTCCACTATTGTTTACAACAAGTGAATTACCAGCAGAATCAATAGCTATACCAATGGGTCCATTAAGATGTGACTGACCATACTGACGAATATATTGACCTTCTGGAGTGAAGACAGTGACTATGTTAGAAATATAACTAGCCACATGAAGGTTGACCAGATGATCAAAAGAAATACCAACAGGAGATTGAACTCTTTTTTAAAATCAATAATATGACAAAAACTATCATCACTATTAAATACCTGGATACGATCATTACCAGCATCAACAACATATATCCTACCATCAGGACCAATACATATACCCCAGGGATAAGAGAATTGGCCTCCTCCAGAACCATTAATACCAAAAGTACTAATAAATTCTCCTCCTAAAGTTATTTTTGAATCCTATGTCCTCCATTCTCTGTCACATATATTATATCTCCATTAATAGTTATACCAATGGGATGATTAAACTGTAGAGGACCCTTTCCATATGAACGAATGGTAGTCTTCTGTCTTCCACTGTTGTCATATACATATATACAGTGGTTACCACAACCAGTGACAAACATGTCACCAGTAGAAGAAAATGCTATGAAACAAGGGTTATTTATCCCAGTAATAGTCTGTACTGGATTCTTGAGGATAGTGTAATCTCGAGAAGCAACTACAGAAACATTGAAGGGACTACTTTGGATAGGTTGACCTTTGATAGTAAGAGAAAGCTTATATTCACCGAACGTTTGTGGTATCAAGGAGACAAGGTAAGTACCATCACCACAATCTGTGATCTTAGCTTCAATTGGTATCCCTTTCTCTTCAACTGGAACAAACCTACCACTCACTATTGCACCTCCTTTAGATAACTCCTTCCCTTTACTATCTCTAGATATTACTTTAACATTTAATTCTTTTTCTATACAAGCACTTAGAGGTACCACTGCTGTTGTATTATTAGGAGATATCTCATTAAATGTAATGTCAATGTTTGCTATCTTTGTAGCTAGTTCATCTGTACTAATATCTACTGATATAGTTGGTGACTCACATACTTCAAGAGATGTCTTAGAGAACTCTTGTTGTAGTTGCTTTGCTCTGGTCTGTAGTGTGTGAGCAACTGATACTAACTCAACATCATTGTACTCTCCTACAGCACTGGTTGCAAGACTCTCACAGTAAGTCATTGTCTCCAAGAGATGGTGGATCCCTTCCAATTGAAGAGAGAGACGAACCACTTTAGCATTAGCTACCTCACTATTCTGAGCTAACAGAGACTCCTCACGTTCATGTAAAGATGTTGAAGAGTGGAAAATGTTTGACGTATGATTGTATCTATCTCATTTTTACGAGCATTGATCTTCTCCTTTATCTCTTCTCCTGATATCAAGACTTTCTTAAGTTGTTGTTGAGCTACTTGGAAACCTTGTATGCTCTCATGAACTGTTGCCTTATTGATGTCTACCTGTTTACTTACCTCAGTAACAGAATGGTCCTTGTGGTTGATGATGGTACATTCACTACATACTGGAATGATACATTGTTGACAATAGTACTTTAGTTGCTGGTCAGTGTGATCTTGACAGGTATGGGTATAAGATGGAATTAGTTTAGTTAGTTCATCCCTGCTCATATTCTTAATATCTTCAAAACTTGGGATAATATGGCCACGAGTTATACTTAACAATTGATGATTTGTCCAACATTTCTTGCATATTACTTCATTACATTCAATACAGTATGCTACTGAAGTATCCTCACTACATGAGTCACATGGAGGAGGAGATTACAACTGATCTTACTAAGAATGTCACCCTGTTTTCTTGATGAGATGAAGGTTACGAGGAGAGAGAATAACTCCTCCTTTAGGTACTTGTGTGGTCTGGTAACAAGAGGGACAAGTGATGGAGTTAGTTCCAGTACTTTTAGTGACAAGAGACTGGATACATTGAATACAGAAGGAGTGACAACAAGACAGCATACGAGGATCATGATAAGGTTGACTACATTTACACAACAAGTAGAACTCAAATTATCCTAAGTATGTAGACAGTCATATCAAATCCTATCAATAATATACTACTTACATGTTTAAGAGGTCCACTAGCAGTACTACTACTAGTACAAGACATTACTGAAATATCGATTTAAAGACAATAAATCAGGAACAAGTCAGAAATAAGAGATACAGGTCAGAGATAAGCTCAGGTGATCAGATCATGTGATACTTATGATAATGACATCATAGTAATAATAAACTTACTAGTATGGTGATTGTGTCAAATTCACTAGAAAACACACCTTATACTACATTGTACACTGGTGAGAAACACTGAGAAGACACTTTAATCACCAATAGACTAACCAAGTCACATCTATGGCTTATTATAAAATAACAAAATCTTTAAAGATGAGTAACAGATTGATTCAATAATGTCAGTAAATAAAACAAGTACTGAATACGTAACCACAGTACTGATAGTCACTACCTTATCACAATCTAGAATTATAGCCACTATCGTCAAATGGTTTTTTACATTTGCATACTGTATCATCTCACTAGGAGACTATTTTTCTATAACCTATATTATTGTATAAGTAAATTAAAGAGAATGTACCATGGCTCATGTTCAAAATTATATGCAATATCAATGAGTTTGTTTGTCAGAAGATATGACTACATAGAGATATCAAGTTAGACATTTTATTAATCATAACTGTCAGTTTACAACAGAACCTGTAACTGTTGTGCTAATATAATAATTACATATTATTAGTTACATAGTAAAAGACAATAAATGATACAATGTTACTATAATAATACTACAAGTCAGACAGGTTTTGTACTAAATGACTTCACTTTGTTAACAGTAGATATAGTACATGTGTTTTCACATTATAATAATTATAATATAATTATAATTATTATATTATAATCATTATGAAGATATCTTTTTTTAGTAAATTGACAATGAATGATAACAATAATGAACACTGTTTAGTTTACAAATTCTGTTTGAAGACACTTTCTTGAAAAACACAGGATATTTTATATAATAGTAATAATGTGTGTAGTTATTAATATTTAACTAGTCTACTGTTAGCATAATCAGCTACCCACACTGATCCATTGGAAGCCAGTGCTACTCCTATTGGATTTTTGAACCCTCTTATTGAGTGGATATAATTGCCATCTGGATTAAAAATAGAAAGAGAATTTCCACCATAGTTTACCACAAGTGAATTACCAGTTGAATCAATAGCTATACCACATGGTCTATTAAGATGAGACTGACCATACTCACGAATATATTGACCTTCTGGAGTTAAGACAGTGACTGTGTTAAAATTAAAACAAGTCACATGAAGATGACCAGATGGATCAAAAGAAATACCACGAAGTTGTATTGATCCTTTAAAATCATAATACGACAGAAACTATCATCACTATTAAATACCTGGATACGATTATTACCAGCCACGTCAACAATATATATTCTATCATCAGGACCAATACATATACCGCAGGGATATGAAGAATTGTCCTTCTCCAGATCCTCTAATACCAAAAGTACTAATAAATTTCTCCTCCTAAAGTTATTTTCTGAATCGTATGTCCTCCATTCTCTCCCACATACATTATATCTCCACTAATAGCTATTCCCATTGGATTATTAAACTGTAGAGGACCACTTCCTTTTGAACCAATGGTAGTCTTCTGTCTTCCATTGTTGTCATATACATATATACAGTGGTTATCATAACTAGTGACAAACATATCACCATTATTTGAAAAGGCTATAAACCATGGGTTATTTACCCCAGTAATAGTCTGTACTGGGTTCTTGAGGGTAGTGTAATCTCGAAAAGCAGCTACAGAAAGATTAAAAGGACTACTTTGGATAGATTGACCTTTGATAGTAATAGAGAATTTATGTCACCTAACTGGTGTGGTCTCAAGGAGACAAGGTAAGTACCATCACCACAATCTGTGATCTTAGCTTCAATTGATATCCCTTTCTCTTCAACTGGAACAAACCTACCACTCACTAGTGCACCTCCTTTAGATAACTCCTTCCCTTTACTATCTCTAGATATTACTTTAACATTTAATTTCTTCTCTATACAAGCATTTAGAGGTACCACTGCTGTTGTATTATTAGGAGATATCTCATTAAATGTAATGTCCACATTTGCTATCTTTGTAGCTAGTTCATCTGTATTAATATCTATTGATATAGTTGGTGACTCACATACTTCAAGAGAAGTCTTAGAGAAGTCTTGCTGTAGTTGCTTTGCTCTGGTCTGTAGTGTGTGACCAACTGATATTAACTCAACATCATTGTACTCTCCTACAGCACTGGTTACAAGACTCTCACAGTAAGTCATTGAATCCAAAAGATTTTGGATCCTTTCCAGTTGGCAAGTGAGACAAGCCTCTTTAGCATTAGCTACCTCATTGCTCTGAGCTAACAGAACTTCCTCACGTTCATGTAAAAGTTGTTGAAGAGTGGAAAAATGTTTGACGTATGATTGTATCTATCTCATTTTTACGAGCATTGATCTTCTCCCTTATCTCTTCTCCTGATATCAAGACTTTCTTAAGTTGTTGTTGAGCTACTTGGAAACCTTGTATGCTCTCATGAACTGTTGCCTTATTGATGTCTACCTGTTTACTTACCTCAGTAACAGGATGGTCCTTGTGGTTGATGATGGTACATTCAATGCATACTGGAATAATACATTGTTGACAATAGTATTTTAGTTGCTGGTCACTGTGATCTTGACATGTATGAGTAAAAGATGGAATTAGCTCAGTTAACTTGTCTCGAGACATAGTACGAGCTTCTTCCAGAGTAAACGAAGAGTGCAAACGAGTTAATCTTACTTTTTGGTGACCATTCCAACAATCCTTACAAAGGAGATCTTTACATTCAGTACAGTATGCTACTGAAGTATCCTCACTACATGAGTCACATAGAGGAGGAGGATTAGAGGTGATTTTGCTAAGAATGTCACCTTGTTTATTGATGAGACGAAGGTTACGAGAAAGAGAGGAGACATGTCCAGTAGCTACTAGTGTGGTTTGGTAACAAGAGGGACAAGTGACAGAGTTAGTTCCAGTACTTTCATTGATAAGAGACTGGATACATTGAGTACAGAAGGAGTGACAACAAGACAGCATACGAGGATCACGATAAGGTTGACTACATTTTAGACAACAAGTAGAACTCAAATTAGCCTAAGTATGTAGACAGTCATATAAATCCTATCAATAATATACTACTTACATGTTTAAGAGGTCCACTAGCAGTACTACTACTAGTACAAGACATTACTGAAGTATTAATTTAAAGATAATAAATCAGAACAGGTTAGAAATAGAAGACACAGGTCAGAGGGTAAGGTCAGGATATCATGTGATACAATATAGTTATGATAGTGACATCATAATGGCATCATAGTAATAATAATCTATTAAATTGTATAGTTTATAGTATCATGTACAGAAAATGTGGATACTGATTTTTATAAACTATTTTTTACTCAAACTACATAGTATAAAAGTTTAAATGTATAATCATAGTTTAGAGCTATATTAAACTATTACAGTATATTTTGTATAATGGTATACAATATATTAATGATCAAGCACAAACATATATGTAGATATAATGTACATGTGTAGAAAATTGACACTGTGACTATATTCTTATATTTTAGGTAAAAATTGTTTATTAGTAAAACTTGCTGATTATGAATGGAATTTGAACAATGGCAATAAAGTAAATGTATGTTAGGTTTTTGATAACAATATTGATAACACAATGCTACATATTATACATGGAAGTGAACAGTATATCTAATAGTCATGTTTGCTATGGTGATATATGTGTTTTTATTATAATGATGTTGTTATGGTAATTGTTGCCATGGTGAGATATATAATTTCTGGTAGATTTTGACATTATTTCCCAACAATTGTGTAAACTAAATTATCTAATCAAAATTGTTATCTAAACAAATTATTGTAAACCAGTTTTCAATGTTTTTTATTTAGTTATGTTATCAACTAATCAATCTTATTATTAGATTAATTTAAAATAATAATATACTAATAATGTGTTTGGGGATAGTGATATAACTGATATATTGATTGAGGACATAATTATTAAGGACAGTATTAGTCAATAAACATGACATGATAGAACATTACTATATGAATATATCATATATGATATATTATATAATGATATATCATACTATGAAATAAAGTGTTTAGTTACAATAATTAAAAGTACTTTGCCAGACTAAGAGAAATCAAAAGTCTAAGTACTGTAACCTGTTATATTAACCTGTTATAGTCATGATATTAATGCCATGTGGTCATTGCTAAATAAGAAGATTGATGACTGGAGTCAACCTTAAAATATGAATATTTCTCAATAGAATGATTATTAAGAGCTCAATGATCAATGAGAACAGATTGTGATATGTCTTAATATTGATGTAGAACTTGACTATGACAAGAGAGGCTTGTATTGAGAAAACTGAAATGGAGCAGGAAGTTTGAAATGTGACCGTTTGTTTGGTTAAGATGTTGTGGCCATATAGATGTACTACTGTTTATTAAATGGAAGCCAATAAATGCTTTTATAATCTGAAAACAAGATTATAATTGTAACAGTTATCTTAAGATTGCTTTGATGGTAATATTGAGTATTAAAATAGAAGGTTTAGTTAATATTGAAGACTGGAGAGTGCTAACATACAACATTATGAAAGAAGCTAGAACCTTTGATCAGTCATATTTGTAGTCACAAATCTTTTAGCAAAGCAAATTTAATTCAATTGTCGTGATATTCATTAGTGGTCAGTGGGTATAATATTCGAATAGTCATCTATATTTCTCCTTAAACTATATACTGGCTGTTCAATTTTTATTATATAATAACCACTACCATGGCAACTGCTGTCATATTACACTAATATTTGCAGGTTGATTTCATTAGCCACTTTCGAAATTCAAAGGTTGCAATTAAAAATAAGATATTTACATGATATTGTTGTTGCTGTAAGGAACTGGATTTTGCTAACTGGAGAATTGGCAGAAGTTATGGAGCTACTCAAAGACATACTTTTGAGTTAAAAACCTCAGACTGTTTAGATCAGCTAAGTCCAATTCAAAAGTGCTTGTGTTGAGAGTATTTACATTCATTTTGATTTCAAGTATTAACATATAGGAGAACAAGAGTTGTATTGTTTTAAAATGTCAATGTAGGTGTGGTGAATAGATATAAATTTTTCCACACTCAGTTACTTAATATATTGTTGGAGCGTGTTAATGACTTAAGAAGTAAAGTCAATTACTTAATAAATGAAATAAAAAGTGCACACTATAATAAACCTTAATTAAATTAAATGATTGCTGTTTCAAAACAGCTTGTTACTACAAAATACTCTCAATAATACTGAAGACAATAAGAATAGTACATGCTAGTTTCAGTATTTAACTAGTCTATTATTTTTACCAGAATCAGTTACCCACACAGATCCATCAGGAGCAACTGCTACTCCTATTGGAGCTGAGAACCCTCCGATTGAGTGGATATAAGTACCATGTGGATCAAAAATAAAAAGAGATGGTGGTCCATAATTGTTTACCACAAATGAATAACCAGCTGAATCAATAGCTATGCCAATTATATGATCTAGATGAGGCTGACCATACTGACGAACATATTAACCTTCTGAACTGAAGACAGTACTAACTTGGAGATAGAGGTCACATGAAGATGACCAGAGCAATCAAATGAAATGTCATAAGGAGAATTACATGCAAATGTATTGTTTGTCAAATCTACATCTATTGCCATTTTGATTAAATACTTGGATACAATTATTGATATCATCAGCAACATATATCTTATCATCAGGACCAATACATATACCCTGGGATATAACAGTTGCCATTTTCCAGACTCTTTACTGCCAAAAACACCCAAAAACTCTCCTCTTAAAGTTAATTTGTGAATCCTATTTCCTCCACTTTCTGCCACGTACATTATATCACCACTAATAGCTATTCCATGGATTATTAAACTGTAGAGGACCGCTTCCTTTTGAACCAATGGTAGTCTTCTGTCTTCCATTGTTGTCATATACATATATACAGTGGTTTATTAAAACTAGTGACAAACATATCACCATTATTGGAAAAACTATGAACCATGGTCTATTTACCCCATTATTAGTTTGTACTGGGTTCTTGATAGTAGTATAATCTCGAGAAGCAACTAGTTTAAAGGGACTACTTTGGATAGGTTGACCTTTAATAGTAAGAGAGAGTTTATGTTCACCTAATTGCTGTGGTGTCAAGGAGACAAGGTAAGTACCATCACCACAATCTGTGCTCTTAGCTTCAATTGGTCTCCCTTTTTCTTCAACTGAACAACCTTACCACTCACTATTGCACCTCCTTTAGATAACTCCTTCCCTTTACTATCTCTAGATATTACTTTAACATTTAATTCTTTTTCTACAAAAGCTCTTAAAGGCACCACTGCTGTTGTATTATTAGGAGATATCTCATTAAATGTAATTTCCACATTTGCTATCTTTGTAGCTAGTTCATCTGTATTAATATCTACTGATATAGTTGGTGACTCACATATTTCAAGAGAGGTCTTAGAGAACTCTTCCTGTAGTTGCTTTGCTCTGGTCTGTAGTGTGTGAGCAACTGATACTAACTCAACATCATTGTACTCTCTTACAGCACTAGTTACAAGACTCCCACAGTAAGTCATTGTCTCCAAGAGATGGTGGATCCCTTCCAGTTGAAGAGAGAGACAAGCCACTTTAGCATTAGCTACCTCTCTATTCTGAGATAACAGAGCCTCCTCACGTTCATGTAAAAGTTGTTGAAGAGTAGCAAATGTTTGACGTATGATTGTATCGATCTCGTTTTTACGACGCATTAATCTTCTCCTTTATCTCTTCTCCTGATATCAAGACTTTCTTAAGTTGTTGTTGAGCTACTTGGAAACCTTGTATGCTCTCATGAACTGTTGCCTTATTGATGTATACCTGTTTACTTACCTCAGTAACAGGATGGTCCTTGTGGTTAATGATGGTACATTCAATGCATACTGGAATAATACATTTTTGGCAATAATATTTAAGTTGCTGGTCAGTGTGATCTTGACAGGTATGAGTAAAAGATGGAATTAGCTCAGTTAACTTGTCTCGGGACATACTGCAAGCTACGTCAATAGTAAATGACGAGTGCATACGAGTTAATCTTACTTTTTGGTGACTATTCCAACAATCTTTACAGAAAAGGTCTTCACATTTCAGTACAGTGCTACTGAAGTATCTTCACTACATGAGTCACATGGAGGAGGAGGTTTAGAAGTGATCTTGCTGAAAAATCTCACCCTGTTTATTAATGAGACGAAGGTTACGAGTGAGAGAGGTGACTCCTTCATCTGGTACGGGTGTGGTCTGATGACAAGAGGGGGACAAGTGATGGAGTTAGTTCCAGTACCTTCAGTGATAAGAGACTGGATACATTGAGTACAGAAGGAGTGACAACAAGACAACATACGAGGATCATGATAAGGTTGACTACATTTTAGACAACAAGTAGAACTCAAATTAGCCTAAGTTGTGTGTAGACAGTCATATCAAATCCTATCTCAATAATATACTACTTACATGTTTAGAGGTCCACTAGCAGTACTACTAGTAGTACAAGACATTATTAAAATATCAATTTAAAAGACAAAAAATCAATATCAGGTCAGAATAGAAGACACAGCAAGGTGAGGTCAAGAGACTAGATCATGTGATAGTTATGATAAGGATAATAGTATTTAATAATATTGTCATTGTATTAAAATACTATATACTAATGGCTATACTATCATTACAGGATATGTGCATACTGATTTTTGTATGCTATTTTTGAACTCAAACTGTATAGCATAAAAGTTTAAATGTATGATCATAGTTAGAGCTAAATTAAAACTATTACATTATATCAAATTCCTCATATAAGACATACAGTTCTTTGAAGAAATTTGGAATGTATTATACAAGGCAGATATGGTAAGAATGTCAAATTTTAATAGCTAATTTTTTACTTAGAGTTAGTGTTCCATTATGATGTAAATTTAAATAATAGATCAAGATGAATAGACACATTTAGTAATGAGTTTTAAAGTTTTTGAACAGTCATAAATTGGTTCCATTAAAAAAGAATCATAATCATCTTTTATTAAGAAAGTGTACATATGTACATAAAAGGGAGGTATATAGAAAAAATGGGCACTGTGACTATATTTTTTTTCCTTTTTGGTAGAAAGTTTTGTTTTAATATTGTTATTAATATGTGTGTTAATTATAATACAATAGAATTGATACTGAACAATGGAGTAGTTATAAAACCTTCAGCATTGCTGGAAAAATATCTTCTTGGGATACAGAAAGTATTACTAACATTGAATAACCCAACAGATGTTATATGTATTGTTACTCAAAATAGTTTGTTTATTAAACCCACAATATAACCTTCAAGATACTTACAAGATGTTGTGTTAGATCTACACAACATTTTATATATTAGTAACAATGTGTGTAGTTAGTTATCAGTATTTAACTAGTCTATTATTATCAGTATCAGCTACCCACACTGATCCATTGGAACCCACTGCTACTCCTGTTGGATGCTTGAACCCTCTTATTGAGTGGATATAATTGCCCTGTGTAATCAAAAAAAAGAAAAGAATCTCTGAGATCGTTTGACATAAGTGAATTATCAGTTTGAATAATAGCTATACCAAAATGGTCTATTAAGATGAGACTGACCATACTGACGAATATATTGAGCTTTTGAGTGAAGACATGACATATTTAAAGCCAGAAGTCACCGTGAAGGTGACCAGAAAACATCAAATAAAGGCCATAAGGATTTTTTTACCTGATACATTACAATCTATGACATGAGAGAAAGTGTCAAAACTGCTACACAAATAATAGTACATTAGTAAATTGCAAACAGTGTTAGGTCTACTACATACAACCAATGTAGTAATATATTGGTACAATTAATAAATCAATGTTTACAGTGTGAATAGTAAATATAATTATTAATAATACTTGACTGTTTTACAAAAACTTGATTTATAATGGGATATTTTTTGACAAGGAAATGTAGTTTTAAAAAGGTAATGTTCAATTTATTGTAATAATTAAGTGTAGTTTGTTAGAAGCTACGGACATGACTATCCGCACTTACATGATCTTGTCAGCCACACTATTGCTATATAGCTTACAATATTAAGTAGCTGTTAGTTGCTGTATGTAGTTTATTGTCTATCATAGTTATATATAGTAAAAAGTGAACATAATTTTGAATGATTGTTTTTAAATTGTATTACTATTGTGTTAATAATAATACCAATGAGATTAACTAAGATTGAACAATAGAGAGGGAGCTATAATCTTTAGTACTGTCTGGAAACATATCATTTAGTGGTACAGAAAATTTACTAACACTGAATGACACAACAATGTAGTAATAGAAGCTATGTGTATTATTACTCAAAAATAGTTTGTTTATTAAACCACAATATATAACCTTCAATATACCTTTTAAAATATAATCTTAGTTATACAAAGACAGAACTATACACTAGTACTCACTATTAAATAAAACAATTATAGAGGTTGTGTTAGATCTACAAATTATTTACCAATAATAGTAATAGCATGCTTAATTATCAATATTTATCAGTCTATTGTTACACTGATCAGCTGCTACCCATACTGATCCATTGGAAGCTACTGCTACTCCTGCTGGAGTATTCAGCTTTTCCTATTGAGTGGATAAAATTGCCATCTGGATCAAAAATCAAAAGAGAATTTCCACTAAAGTTTACTACAGTGAATTACCAGCTGAATCAATAGCTATATCAAAAGGGTTATTAAGATGAGACAGACCATACTGACAATATATTGACCTTCTGGAGTATAGACAGCTAACTATGTCCGAAACTACAAGTCACATGAAGATGACCTGAGGCATCAAAAGAAAGACCATAACATTTTTTTACCTGATACATTACAGTTAATACCATGAGAGAAGTATCATAACTAATGAAATACCTGGATACGATGATTAACCAGTATCAGCAATCATATATTTTACCATCAGGACCAATACATATACCCCAGGGATACAGAATTGTCCTTTACCAGACCCTTTACAACCGAAGTTACCCAAAAAAACTCCTCTTAGAGTTGACTTGTGAATCCTATGTCCCTCTATTCTCTACCACATACATTATATCTCCACTATTAGCTATTCGCATTGGGGGATCATTAAACTGTAAGGACCAGTCCCTTTTGAGCCAATGGTAGTCTTCTGTCTTCCACTGCTGTCATATCTATCTCATTTTTACGAGCTTTGTTCTTTTCCTTTATCTCTTCTCCTGTTATCAAGACTTTCTTAAGCTGATCTTGAGGCTTCTGGAAACTTGTATGCTCTCATGAACGTTTGCCTTATTGAGGTCTACGTTTTTTACTTACCTCAGTAACAGGATGGTCCTTGTGATTGATGATGGTACATTCACTACATACTGGAATAATACATTGTTGACAATAGTACTTTAGTTGCTGGTCACTGTGATCTTGACAGGTATGGGTATAAGATGGAATTTAGTTTAGTTAGTTCATCCCTGCTCATATTCTTAATATGAGCAATGTATATATGGGTGGACACATTGATAATGACTTTGATCTACATATCTACATTCATTTTAAAAGCTATATTCAAGAATTGACAGTGCCTCCATAGGAGAACAAGAGTTTCATCATTTTCAAATGTCAAGGTAGTGTGGTGAATAGTTAAGCATGTACTTTATTCATGCTCCATTAGGGTACTTTGTACATGGGTACTTTGTATAGTGTTGGATTTGAGTTGGATCTTTATGTATCATGTGTTAATGATTTAAGAACAGTTGTAATGTCAATTAGTTAATTAATGAGATAAAGAGTGCACACTATAATAATACTTTAATTAAATGATGCTATTTCAAACATATCTTGTTACTACAAAATACTCTCAATAATACTGAAGACAATAGGAATAGCATATGCAAGTTTCAGTAGTTAACTAGTCTATTATTGCAATCAGCTACCCACACTGATCCATCAGGAGCTATTTACTACTCCTATTGGAGCTCCGAACCCTCCGATTGAGTGGATATAAGTACCATGTGGATCAAAAATAAAAAGAGATGGTGGTCCACAATTGTTTTACCACAAATGAATACCAGCTGAATCAATAGCTATGCCAATTATATGATTTAGATGAGGCTGACCATACTGACGAACATATTGCCTTCTGAACTGAAGACAGTAACTGACTTGGAGATAGAGGTCACATGAAGATGACCAGAGCAATCAAAATGAAACATCAGAAGGAGAATTACATGTAAATGTATTGTTGCCAAATCTACATATATTGCCATTTTGATTAAATACTTGGATACAATTATTGACAGTATCAGCAACAATAATATCTTATCATCAGGACCAATACATATACCCTCAGGATATAACAGTTGTCTTTTTCCAGACTCTTTCTGCCAAAAAACACCCCAAGACTCTCCTCCTAAAGTTAATTTGTGAATCCTATTTCCTCCATATTCTGCCACGTACATATATATCACCATTAATAGCTATTCCATTGGATGATTAAACTGTAGAGGACCACTTCCTTTTGAACCAATGGTAGTCTTTCTGTCTTCCATTGTTGTCATATACATATATACAGTGCTTATTATAAACTAGTGACAAACATATCACCATTATTTGAAAAGGCTATAAAAACCCTGGTTGAACTATTCCAGTAATAGTTTGTACTGTGTTCTTGAGGTTAGTGTAATCTCGAGAAGCAACTACATTGAACGGACTACTTTGAATAGACTGACCTTTAACAGTAAAAGAAAGCATATATTCACCATACTTTTGTGGCCATCATAGTGACAAGGTAAGTACCATCACCACAATCTGTGCTGTTAGCTTTAATTGGTGTCTGCTTCTCTTTAACTGGAACAAGCCTACCTCTCACTATTGCACCTCCTTTAGATAATCCCTTCCTTTTAGCATCTCTTGAAATTACTTTAACATTTAATTCTTTTCTATAAGAACACTTCGAGGTACCACTGCTGTTGTATTATTAGGAGATATCTCATTAAAATGTAATGTCTACATTTGCTATCTTTGTAGCTAGTTCATCTGTATTAATATCTATGATATAGTTGGTGACTCACATATTCAAGAGAAGTCTTAGAGAACTCTTCCTGTAGTTGCTTTGCTCTGGTCTGTAGTGTGTGAGCAACTGATACTAACTCAACATCATTGTACTCTCCTACAGCATTGGTTACAAGACTCTCACAGTAAGTCATTGTATCCAAGAGATGGTGGGGTCCTTTCCAGTTGAAGAGAGAGACAGCCTCTTAGCATTAGCTACCTCATTACTCTGAGATAACAGAGCCTCCTCATGTTCATGTAAAAGTTGTTGAAGAGTGGAAAATGTTTGATGTATGATTAAATTTATCTCATTTTTACGAGCATTGATCTTCTCCTTTATCTCTTTCTCCTGTTATCAAAAGTTTCTTGAGCTGTTGTTGAGCTACTTGGAAACCTTGTATACTCTCATGTACTGTTGCCTTATTGATGTCTACCTGTTTACTTAACTCAGTAACAGGATGTGTCCTTGTGGTTAATGATGGTACATTTGACAACTACAGGAATGATACATTGTTGACATAAAAGTCAAGTTGTTCGTCAGTGTGATCTTGACAGGTATGAATAAAAGATGGAATTAGTTTAGTTAAATTGTCTCGAGACATCCAGCAAGCTTCTTCAAGAGTGAATGAAAAGTGCGTACGAGATATCGAAGCTTTTTGTGAGCATTCCAACAATCCCTTACAGAGGAGATCTCTCTACATTCAGTACAGTATGCTAAAGAAGTATCCTCACTACATGAGTCACATGGAGGAGGAGGATTAGATGTGATCTTGCTAAGAATATCAGCTTGTTTATTGACAAGATGAAAGTTACGAGGGAGAGAGATGATTCCACCTTTAGCTACTGGTGTGGTCTGGTGACAAGTGGGACAAGTGAGGGTTTTAGTCCCAATATTTCAGTGATAAGAGACTGGATACATTCAGTACAGAAGAAGAGTGACAGCAAGACAGCATACGAGGGTTCACGATAAGGTTGACTACATTTTAGAAGACAACAGTATAACTCAAATTAGCCTAAGTATGTAGACAGTCATATCAAATCCTATCAATAATATACTAACTTACATGTTTAAGAGGTCCACTAGCAGCACTAGAATAGTACAGCGACATTACTGAAATATTAATTTAAAGATAATAAATCAAGAACAGGTTAGAAATAGAAGACACAGGTCAGAGGGTAAGGTCAGGATATATATCATGTGATATATAATATAGTTATGATAAGGATGTCATAGTAATAGTAAACTAAATGATCTATTAAAATGGTATTGTTTATAGTATAATGTACAGAAATGTGAATACTGATTTTTGAAACTATTTTTTTTACTCAAACTACATAGTATAAAAGTTTAAATGTAAATCATAGTTTAGAGCTATATTAAAACTATTACAGTATATTATGTATAATAGATATACAGATATATTATGATCAAGACAACATATATGTGGAATAATGTACAAATTGACACTGTTACGTATATTCTTAACATTTTAGGTAGAAAATTTTTTTATTAGTAAAACTTGCTGATTATGAATGGAATTTAAACATGGCGTAAATTAAGCATATGTTAGGTTTGATAAAAAATTGATAACACAATGCTACATATTATACATGGAAGTGAACAGTATATCTAATAGTCATGTGCTATGGTGATATATGTGTTTTTATTATAATGGATGTTGTTATGGTAATTGTTGCCATGGGAGATATATTAAGCTATAGCAATATTTGCTATACTCTATTACTATGGTAATTTGTTGCCATGGTAAAAACTGTATGCATTGTTGCTCTTTTTCTATAGATTACATGGTTTAATGACCTTTTATACTTCAAAATGTACAGATTATGCATAGAAACTTTATGTAGTAGGTTTTGACATTGTTTCTGACAAATTTGGAACAATAAACAGTTTCCTTCCAAAAAGGTATAGAAAAAGGGAATTGTGACTAATTTTTTATTCATAATTTAGTAGATAATTGTTTTTTGCAAACGTGCCAATTTATGCATGGAAATTGAACAATACATATCAGTTCAATATCTGTTAGATTTTGACATTATTTCCCAACAATTAGGATGTATGTATTGGGTAAACTAAATTATATAATCAAAAATTGTTATCTAAACAAATTATTGGTAAACCAGTTTTCAATGTTTTTTATTTAATTATGTTATAACTAATCAATCATAGAAAATCAATCAATCTTATTATTAGATTATTTTAAAATAATATATAATAATAACATGTTTGGATAGTGATATATAATTACATCCACTTGATTGAGGACTAATTATTAAGGACAGTATTAGTCAATAAAACATGACATGATAGAACATTACTATATGAATATATCATATATGAATATATTTATATAATGATATATCATACTATGAAATAAAGTGGTTAGTTACATAATTAAAATTACTTTGGCCAGACTAAGAGAAATCAAAAGTCTAAGTACTGTAACCTGTTATATTAACCTGTTTATAGTCATGATATTAATGCTGTGTGGTCAATTGCTAAATAAAGAAGATTGATGACTGTAGTCAACCTTAAAATATGAATATATTCCTCAATAGAATGAATTATTAAGAGCTCAATGATCAAGGAGAACAGATTGTGAATATGTTTTAATATTGATGTAGAACTTGACTTACTATGACAAGAGAGGCTTGTATTGAGAAAACTGAAATGGACAGGAAGTTTGTGAAATGTGACCGTTTGTTTTGGTTAAATGTTGTGGGCCATATAGATGTACTACTGTTTATTAATGGAAGCCAATAAATGTTTTGAAAAACAAGATTATAATTGTAACAGTTATCTTAAGATTGCTTTGATGGTAATATTGGAGTATTAAAATAGTAAGGTTTTAGATAATATTGAAGACTGGAGGAGTGCTACCATACAACATTATTAAAGAAGCTAGAACCTTTGATCAGTCATATTTGTAGTCACAATTCTTTTAGCAGAAGCAAATTTAATTCAAATTGTTGTGATATTCATGTAGCTTGAGGTGACAGTAAACTACATTCATTTTAAAAGTTATATTCAAGAATTGACAGGTGTTTTTCTATAGGAAAACAAGAGTTGCATCATTTTCAAATGTCAAGGTAGTGTGGTGAATAGTTAACCATGTACTTTATTCATGCTCCATTAGGTCAGTACACATGGGTACTTTGTATATTGTTGGATTTGAGTTGTATCTTTATGCATCATGTGTTATGATTTAAGAACAGTTGTAATGTCAATTAGTTAATTAATGAGATAAAAGAGTGCACCACTATTATAAACTTTAATTAAAATGAGCCTATTTCAAACATAATACTGAAGACAACAGGAATAGCATATGCAAGTTTCAGTATTTAACTAGTCTATTATTGTTACCAGAATCAGCTACCCACACTGATCCATCAGGAGCTACTGCTACTCCTATTGGAGCTGAGAACCTTCGATGAGTGGATATAAGTACCATGTGGATCAAAAATAAAAAGAGATGGTGGGTGCACAATTGTTTACCACAAATGAATAACCAGCTGAATCAATAGCTATGCCAATTATATGATCTAGATGAGGCTGACCATACTGACGAACATATTGACCTTCTGAACTGAAGACAAGTAACTGACTTGGAGTTAGAGGTCACATGAAGATGACCAGAGCAATCAAATGAAATGTCAAGAAGAAATTCACATGCAAATGTATTGTTGTCAAATTCTACATATACTGCCATTTGGATTAAAATACATGGATACTATTATAATCATTATCAGTAAATATATCTATCATCAGGACCAATCCATATACCCTCAGGATATAACAGTTGTCTTTTTTTCCAGACTCTTACTGCCAAACACACACCAAAAACTCTCTCCTCTAAAGTTAATTTGTGATCTATTTCCTCCACTCTCTACCACATACATAATATCTCCATTAATAGCTATTCCCATTGGATTATTAAACTGCAGAGGACCACGTCCTCCTTTTGAACCAATAGTAGTCTTCTGTCTTCCACTGCTGTCATATACATATATACAGTGGTTACCATAACTAGTGACAAACATATCACCATTATTTGAAAAGGCTATAAACCATGGCTCATTTACCCCAGTAATAATTTGTACTGGGTTCTTGATAGTAGTATAATCTCGAGAAGCAACTACTTTAAAGGGACTACTTTGGATAGGTTGACCTTTGATAGTAAGAGAGAGTTTATGTTCACCTAATTGCTGTGGTGTCAAGGAGACAAGGTAAGTACCATCACCACAATCTGTGCTCTTAGCTTCAATTGGTCCTCCCTTTCTCTCCCACTGGAACAAACCTACCACTCACTATTGCGCCTCCTTTAGATAACTCCTTCCTTTACTATCTCTAGATATTACTTTAACATTTAATTCTTTTTCTACAAAAGCTCTTAAAGGCCACCCCTGCTGTTGTATTATTAGATATCTCATTAAAGTAATGTCAAAATTTGCTATCTTTGTAGCTAGTTCATCTGTATTAATATCTATGATATAGTTGGTGACTCACATATTTCAAGCGATGGTCTTAGAGACTCTTCCTGTAGTTGCTTTGCTCTGGTCTGTAGTGTGTGAGCACTGAGAGAGTAACTCAACATCATTGTACTCTCCTACAGCACTAGTTACAAGACTCTCACAGTAACTCATTGTTTCCAAGAGATGTTGGACATTGTCTAATTGAAGACAGAGACAACTTCCTTAGCATTAGCTACCGTCACTACTTGAAACTAACAGAGACTGCTCATGTTCATGTAAAAGTTGTTTTGAAGAGTAGCAAATGTTGATGTATGATTGTATCTATCTCATTTTACGGTATTGATCTTCTCCTTTATCTCTTCTCCTGATATCCACGACTTTCTTAAGCTGTTGTGTGCGCTACTTGCGAAACCTTGTATACTCTCATGAAAACTTTGCCTATTGATGTCTACCTGTTTACTTATCTCAGTAACAGGATGGTCCTGTTGATTGATGATGTACATTCAATGCAAACTGGAATGGATACATTTTTGGCAATAATTTAAGTTGCTGGTCACTGTGATCTTGACAGGTATGAGTAAAAGATGGAATTAGCTCAGTTAACTTGTCTTCGGACATAGTATGAGCTTCTTCCAGAGTAAACGAAGAGTGCAAAACGAGTTAATCTTACTTTTTGGTGACCATTCCAACAATCCTTACAAAGGAGATCTTACATTCAGTACAGTATGCTACTGAAGTATCCTCACAAATACATGATCACATGGAAGAGGAGGTTTCCACATGTAGAAGTGATCTTGCTAAGAAATTCACCCGTTTATCATGAGATGAAGGTTACGAGTGAGAGAGGTGACCGCCTTCATCTGGTACGGATGTGGTCTGCATGACAAGAGGGACAAGTGAGGATTAGTTCCAGTACCTTCAGTGATAAGAGACTGGATACAGTGAGTACAGAGGAGTGACAACAAGACAGCATACGAGGATCACGATAAGGTTGACTACATTTTAGACAACAAGTCGAACTCAATTTAGCCTAAGTGTGTAGACAGTCCTATATCAAATCTATCAATTATATACTACTTACATGTTTAAGAGGTCCACTAGCAGTACTACCTAACTAGTACAAGACATTATTGAAATATCAATTAAAGACAAAAAATCAATATCAGGTCAGAAATAGAAGCACACAGCAAGGTGAGGTCAAGAGACTAGATCATGTGATAGTTTGATAAGGATAATAGTAGTAATTTAATAATATTGTCATTGTAAAATTAAATATTACTATATACTATAATGCTATACTATCATGTACAGGATTATGTGCATACTGCTGTTTGTATGCTATTTTTGAACTCAAACTGTATAGCATAAAGTTTAAATGTATTGATCATAGTTTTTAGAGAGCTAAATTGAAACTATTACTTATTCAAATTCTCTCTATAAGACATACAAGTTTCTTGAAGAAATTTGGATTGGCATGTATTAACCACAAGGCAGAGATATGGTAAGAATGTCAAATTTTAATAGCTAATTTTTTACTTAGGACGTTAGTGTTCCATTATGATGTAATTTAAAGTAAAGCCATGATTCAATGATGAGATCCACATTTTAGTAATGAGTTTTAAAGTTTTTAACAGTGCCTAGAATGGTCCCATTAAAAAAAGAATCATAATCATCTTTTATTAGAAAGATGTAACATATGTACATAAAGGGATGTATATACGAAAAATGGGCACTGTGACTATATTTTTTCCCTTTTGGTTTTAGAAAGTTGTTTTAATATTG
This sequence comes from Gigantopelta aegis, assembly GCF_016097555.1. NCBI lineage: Eukaryota > Metazoa > Mollusca > Gastropoda > Neomphalida > Peltospiridae > Gigantopelta > Gigantopelta aegis. Next base: position 61,377 of record NW_024533097.1, read on the forward strand.
TTATTAATGATTGTGTTAATATAATCAATAGAATTGATACTGCACCATGGAGAAGTAGTTATAATCTTCAGTATTGCTGGAAATATCTTCTTGTGATACAGAAAGTATTACTAACATTGAATGACCCAACAGATGTTATATGTATTGTTTACTCAAAATAGTTTGTTTATTAAACCACAATATAACCTTCAGATACTTAAAGAGGTTGTGTTGATTACAAACATTTACTTATAATAGTAACAATGTGTGTAGTTAGTTTATCAGTATTAACTAGTCTATTATTATCAATATCAGCTACCCACACTGATCCATTGGAACCCACTGCTACTCCTGTTTGATGCTTGAACCCTCTTATTGAGTGGATATAATTGCCATGTGGATCAAAAAAAGAAAGAGAATCTCGAGCTCGTGTGACATAAGTGAATTACCAGTTTGAATCAATAGCTATACTAATTGGTCCATTACAATGTGAGACTGACCATACTGGATGAATATTTGAGCTTTTGAAGTGAAGGACAATAACTATGTTAAAGCCAGAAGTCACATGAAGATGACCAAAACATCAAAAGAAAGGCCATAAGGATATTTTTTACCTATAACATTACAATCTACATGACATGAGAGAAAGTGTCAAACTGCTACACAAATAATAGTACATTAGTAAATCAACAAGAGTTAGGTCTACTACATACAACCAGTGTAGTAATATATTGGTACAATTAATAAATCAATTTTTTACAGTGTGAATAGTAAATATAATTAATAATACTTGACTGTTTTTTTTTTTACAAAACTTGATTTATAAATGGAGATATTTTTTGACAAGGAAAATGTAGTTTTTAAAAAGGTAATGTTCAATTTATTGTAATAATTATGTGTAGTTGTTAGAAGCTACGGACATGACTATCCACTACATGATCATTGTCAGCCACACCCATTGCTATATAGCTTACAATATAAGTAGCTGTTAGTTGCTGTATGTAGTTTAATTGTCTATCAATAGTTATATAGTAAAAGTGAACATAATTTTAAATGATTGTTTTAATATTGTATTAATGATTGTGTTAATATAATACAATAGAACTAATATTGAACAATAGGAGGGAGCTATAATCTTTAGTACTGCTGGAAAATATCTTCTAGTGGTACAGAAAGTATTACTAACACTGAACGACCCAACAATGTAGTAATAGAAGCTATATGTATTATTACTCAAAATAGTTTGTTTATTAAAACACAATATATAACCTTCAATTAAGCAATACCATTAAAATATAATTTAGTTATACAAATACAGAACTATACTCAATATAAAATAAGACAATTATAGAGGTTGTGTTAGATCTACAAAAATTATTTACAAATAATAGTAATAGCATGCTTTAATTACAATATTTAATCAGTTCTATTGTTACACTGATCAGCTACCCACCATTGGAAGCTACTGCTACTCCTGCTGGAGCATTCAGCTTTCCTTTTGAGTGGATAAAATTTGCCATCTGGATCAAAATCAAAAGAGAATTTCCACTAAAGTTTACTACAATGTGAATTACCAGCTGAATCAATAGCTATATCAAAAGGGTTATTAAGAGGAGAAAGACCATACTGACGAATATATTGTACTTCTGGAGTGTAGACACTAACTATGTCAGAACTACAAGTCACAATGAAGATGACCAGAGGCATCAAAAGAAACGACATAACATTTTTTACCTGATACATTACAGTTAATAACATGAGAGAAAGTATCATCACTATGAAATACCTGGATACGATGATTACCAGTATCAGCAATGATATTTTTACCATCAGGACCAATACATATGCCCAGGGATATGAGAATTGTCCTTTACCAGACCCTGTACAACCGAAGTTACCCAAAAAAAACTCCTCTTAGAGTTGACTTGTGAATTCCTATGTCCTCTATTCTCTACCACATACATTATATCTCCACTAATAGCTATTCGCATTGGATCATTAAACTGTAAAGGACCAGTCCCTTTTGAGCCAATGGTAGTCTTCTTCTTCCACTGCTGTCATGTTCATACATATATACAGTGGGTCACCATAACTAGTAACAAACATGTCACCATTATCAGAAAAGGCTATAAAAACTGGTTGAACTATTCCAGTAATAGTTTGTTACTGTGTTCTTGAGGTTAGGGTAATCTCGAGAAAGCAACCACATTGAAACGGACTACTTGAATAGACTGACTTTTAACAGTAAGAGAAAGCATATATTTCAACCATACTTTTTTGGATTATAGTGACAAGGTAAGTACCATCACCACAATCTGTGCTGTTAGCTTCAATTGGTGTCTTCTTCTCTTAACTGGAACAAGCCTACCTCTCACTATTGCACCTCCTTTAGATAATCTTTTCCCTTTAGTATCTCTTGAATTTACTATAATTTTTAATTCTTTACTTGCATAAAACCCTCAGGCACTTCTGCTGTTGTATTATTAGGGAGATATCTCATTAAATGTAATGTCCACATTTGCTATCTTTGTAGCTAGTTCATCTGTATAATATCTACTGATATAGTGGTAACTCAATACTTCAAGGGAGGTCTTAGAGAAAGTAATGCTGTAGTTGGTTTGCTCTGGTCTGTAGTGTGTGAGCAACTGACTAGTAAACTCAACATCATTGTACTCTCCTACAGCATGGTTACAAGACTCTCACAATAAGTCATTGCTTCCAAGAGATGCTGGACCCCCATCCAGTTGAAGAGAGAGACAAGCCTCTTTAGCATAGCTACCTCACTACTCTGACCTAAAATGCCTCCTCGCGTTATATGAAAAGTTGATGAAGAGTAGAAAATGTTTGATGTATGATTGTATCTATCTCATTTTTACGAGCTTTGATCTTCTCTTTATCTCTTCTCCTGTTATCAAGACTTTCTTAAGCTGTTGTTGAGCTTCTTGGAAACCTTGTATGCTCTCATGAACTGTTGCCTTATTGATGTCTACCTGTTTACTAACCTCAGTAAAAAGGATGGTCCTTGTGGGTGATGATGGTACATTTGACACATACAGGAATGATACATTGTTGACAATAAAAGTCAAGTTCAGTGCATACCTGTCAGTGTGATCTTGACAGGTATGCATAAAAAGATGGAATTAACTTAGTAAGATTCTCTCTGGACATAAAGCAAGCTTCTCCCAGAGTAAAAGAAGAGTGTTGTAATGAGAAGAACGAACCCTTTGATGGAGCATCCCAACATTGTTTACAAAGAAGATACTCTACAATCATTACATATGTACTGAAGTATCCTCACTACATGAATCACATAGAAGAGGGTGGGGTTAGAGGTGATCTTGCGAAGAATGTCTCTTTCTTTATTGATAAGATGAAGGTTATGAGGGAGAGAAGTGACTCCTCCTTTAGGTACTGGTGTGGTCTGGTGACAAGAAGGACAAGTAATGGAGTTAGTCCCAGTATCTTCAGTGATAAGAGACTGGATACATTGAATACAGAAGGAGTGACAACAAGACAGTATACGAGGGTCACGATAAGGTTGACTACATTTTAGACAACAAGTAGAACTCAAATTAGCCTAAGTGTGTAGACAGTCATAATCAAATCCTTTGAATAATATACTACTTACATGTTTAAGAGGTCCACTAGCAGTACTACTACTAGTACAAGACATTACTGAAATATTAATTTAAAGATAATAATCAAAGAACAACTTGAAACAAGAGGTAAGGTCAGGTGATCAGATCATGTGATAGTTATTATAACAACATATACTAATAGTATCTTATTAGCATATAGGTATTGTAGACTAATAGTTCATTTTTTATCAAGGTACACATCTATAAATAAAACAATATAGAAAATGGACAATGTGACTAAATTATTTCCTTTTTAGTAAAAAAATGTTATTTAGCAAACCTTCTGATTATACATGGAAGTTAACAATATATATGAATTCAATACCTAGTAGCTTTGACACCATTTACAACAAAAATAAATTTTGGAATAGTTATCCCAATAAATGTTTTTTTCTGTACAAAATGTTTATAAAATGGGTACTGCAGCTAATTTTTTTTTACTTTTTGGAAAAAAAATTTGTTTTTAGCAAAACTTGTCAATAGCTCATAAAAATTAACACAATGGTTGTTAATTAAAAATATCTGGTTTGGTATTGTTTATAATAAAATTGTAAATGTAATGCTACAAAGCAATTTTTAGTCTTAAACAATTAATTAACCTAATGTTTATAATGTTGTTGCTATGGTAATTGTTGCTAAGGTGATATGTTGTTGCAATAGTAATGTTGTTATGGTGATTAGATAATTGTTGCTATGGTATAATATATCACATAGTCGCTATAGTAATGTTGCTATGGTAACTGTACCATAGTAATTGTTACTTGATAACAAGGATTTTATTGCTATGGCAATCTTTTGTGGTAATGGTGAACATGGTAATAGTTTCTATAATAAAATATATGTTGTTACTATAGTAATTGTTGCCATGGTGATATCATGTTGCTGTTGTGTGTTTGTGTGGATTACCCTGATTCCATGGATTTGGAAATTCCTTCCATTTAATCAGTTTCAAAACTGCTAGTTATACCTGAACACAGAGATGAATAACTACATATATGAGTTCAATATCTGGAAGTTTTGAAATTGCTTCTAACAATGGTTGCTTTGATATCTTTAGCAAAAAACAAACTACGTAATATTATCCCTCCTCATTCTGCCTGTAAAAGATTAGGAGAGGAGGAAGAAGGTAAAGGTGACAGTGATAAGATCAGGTAGTAGATAATCCATTCATTAAAGAGTTATTTTTTGTAGCATAAGTAAGGTCTAAACACAACACTCACTATATATGAGTGTCAGTGTCTGCTGAATGAAGATTAAAATTACTCTCTTTGTGTATAATTTGACTATTGTACTGTTTTTTAATTGTTTTTTCTGTGCAATTTAAATATCAATATGGAATGAAATAGTAAGGTACCCACCTCATGTATTCAACAGAGGACCAACCTGACACCAGATTTGTCATTAAACTCATCAACATTACTTATTATGGAACATTATCAATACTATATAAAGACTAACAAACAAGTCATAAATTGTCAAGTCAAATATCATGATCATGACAAAACCAGTAATAAAAAACAGTTTGTCAAATCATTATACATGTACATTAACACAATACCTCATATGTCCTTTGAAAAGTGGATATACACAATGTTTCCAGTAAGTACTACAGCAATACAAGTTGTTCTGAATATAGCATAATTTAAAACAATAGAATAAATACTGAACAGTGGAGAGGTAGCTATAATGTTTGGGGCTACTGGAAAAATTATGTTCATGTGATACAGAAAGCATTACTAACATTGAATGATCCAAAATGTAGTAATAGAAGTTGCAAGTATTGTTAGTCAAGAGAGTTGTATTAAACCACAATATAACTCTTCAATAAATAAAAATTTTTAAAATATTACCTTAGGTATACAAAGACAGAATTATATATTAGTATTCAATAGTAAATAAGACAATTAAAAAGTTTGTGTTAGATCTACAAAACATTTACATAACAACACTAATAGTTTATGTAGTTATTAATATTTAACTAGTCTATTGTTAAACTGATCAGCTATCCACACTGATCCATTGGGAGTCACTGCTACTCCTATTGGACGATTGAAAACCCTCCTATTGACCAACCCAAGTGGGATATAAGCAATATGTGGATCAAAAATAGAAAGAGAATTTCAATATTGTTTACTACAAGTGAATTACCAGTTGAATCAATAGCTATACAAAATGGATTATTAAGATACGAGTGACCATACTGACGAACATATGACTTTCTAAAGTAAAGACAGAGACTATGTTCAGCTAGTATTAGTTACATGAAGGTGACCAGAGACGTCAAAGGAAGAAGACCACATGGATTGTCTTTAACTGAAACATATGTTTAAAAGTATGAGAGAAAGAAATCATCACTGTGAAATACTGGATACGATGATACCATTATCAGCAACATATATTCTACCATCAGGACCAATACATATACCTCGGGGGATTAATGAATTGTCCTTCACCAGACCCTTTGCTACCAAATGTACTCAAAAATTGCTCCTCCTAAAGTTAACTTGTGAATCCTATGTCCTCCAAAACTCTGACTACATACATTATGTCTCCATTAATAGCTATTCCCATTGGAACGATTAAACTGTAGATGACCAGTTCCATATGAGCCAATGGTAGTCTTCTGTCTTCCACTGTTGTCATATACATATATACAGTGGTCACCACGACTAGTGACAAACATGTCATTATAATCAGACCAATGCTATGAAAAGTGGATGATTTATTCCAGTAATTGTCTGTACTGGGTTCTTGAGAGTAAGGTAATCTTGAGAAAAGCAACTAGATGAAGGGACTACCTTGGATAGGCTGGACCTTCCCACAGTAAGGAAGAACATATGTTCACCTAACTGCTGTGATGTCAAGGAGACAAGGTAAGTACCGTCACCGCAATCTGTGGTCTTAGCTTCAATTGGTATCCCTTTCTTTTCAACTGGAACAAACATACACTCACTATTGCACCTCCCTTTAGATAACTCCTTCCCTTTACTATCTCTAGATATTACTTTAAACTTTAGTTCCTTGTCTATATGAACACTTCGAGGTACCACACGCTGTTGTATTATTAGGAGATATCTCATTAAATGTAATGTCCACATTTGCTATCTTTGTAACTAGTTCATCTGTATTAATATCTACTGATATAGTTGGTAAAACTCACACACTTCAAGAGATGTCTCAGAGATATTCTGGTGTAGTGGTTTGCTCTAGTCTGTAGTGTGTGAGCAACTGATAGTAAACTCAACATCATTGTACTCTCCTATAGCACTGGTTGCTAGATTTCTCACAGTAAGTCATTGTCTCCAAGAGACATTGGACCTCTCCATTTGACAATTGAGGACGATCCTCTTTAGCATTAGCGATACCTCACTACTCTGAGCTAACAGAGCCTCCTCACGTCATGTAAAAGTTGCTTGAAGAGTGGAAAATGTTCGACGTATGATTGTATCTATCTCATTTTTACGAGCTTTGATCTTCTCCTTTAATCTCTTCTCCTGATATCAAGAATTCCTTAAGCTGTTGTGAGCTTCTGGAAACCTTTGTATGCTCTCATGAACGTAACTTATTGTTGTCTAACTGTTCACTCAACCTCAGTAACAGGATGTGTCCTTGTGGTTGATGATGGTAAATTTGACACATACAGGAGTGATACATGTTGACAATAAAAGTGAAGTTGCTGGTCAGTGTGATCTGACAGGTATGGATAAAAGATGGGAATTAGTTTCAGTTACTTGTCTCGAGGACATACAGCCAAGCTTTTCAATTCCCAAGAGTTTGTGAACGAAAAGTGCGTACGAGTTAGTCCTTACTTTTGGTGAACTATTCCAACAATCTTACAGAAAAGGTCTTCACATTCAATACAGTATGCTACTGAAGTTATCCTCACTGCATGAGTCACATGGAGGAGGAGGTTTAGAAGTGATTCTGTAGATTCACCATGTTGATTAATGAGACGAAGGTTCGAGGAAAGAGGTGACTCCTTCATCTGGTACGGCGTGGTTGATGCAAGAGGGGAAAAGGCTGGAGTAGTCCAGTATCTCATGATAAGAGAGGATACATTGAATAAGAAGGAGTGACAACACAGACAATCCGAGGATCACGATAAGGTTGACTACATTTGTAGAGAACAAAGAGAACGCAAATTAGCCTAGTATGTAGACAGCATATCAAATTATCAATAAAATATACTTACTGTTAAGAGGTACATAGCAGTACTACTATAGTATAAACATCCTGAACTTATGAAGTTGTGGGATAATAAAACAGGAACAGGAGAGAAAATTAGAAGCCACAGGTGGAGCGATCTAATATCAGGATAGTAGATCATGAGATCGTGGTGGAAAACTATCTTGTACTAGGAATCCTTGCTTATAGATTCTACTATTAGTGTCATGTACAGAGACTGTGAAACTGATATTCCAAATATAATAGAGATATAACTGCAATATAAAAATTTACAGGGATCATAATCAGTTTAGAGCTAGACCTACTTTTGATACAGCATATGTTGTTATCATAGATTACAAACAGTTAATGGTCAATTCCCACTTAGTTAGTAGGTGTATAGTATGTCAGGACCAATTAACCATGTGTAGATATTTTACAAATATTAGGGAGATAAATATGTATCACTAAATAACCTTGTGATTTGAATCTAATTTGACATATGTGTGATAATATAACACATGTACTGGAATGTGCCATATTTGTAACAAAAATTCAGAAAAAACAATGCTACATAGTATAACATGGATGTGCACAAGTATATATAATAGTAATGTGTAATACTGCAAAATGTATGACATAATTATGGATAATGTTGTTAAGCTCATTGTTGACAAATGGTGAATATAGTAGCTATATAAATAGGCACAATCTGTTGACGATGAGAACATTGACAGAGGGACATATGCTGTAGAATCGTATTCTAAGATGTAACCATGGTAGAAGACTAGTATAGTAAAAAGGACATATTATACTTTGAAACTGTGATGATAGTGACATGTTTCGGGACAAGTTAGTAACGTATGAAGTATCCTGCCGAAGTATTAGATAACAGGGACATACTCTTTTTTGGTATTGATTAGAGTTGATAGATAAATATAGATTGGAAAATGGCCAAATATATATGGAAATTGAACAGTCTATCGGAGACTCTATTCAGACCCAACCATGACCATGGAAGCCACTGCTACTCTACTGGCCAAGAAAACCCTCCGATTGATGTGGATATAGTTACAACTTGGATCAAAAAATATAATTTTATTAGAAAGAGAATTCCAATATTGTTACCACAATCGAATTACCACTGATATCAATGCTAACCCAATGGTCCATTAAGATAAGGCTGACCATATTGACGATATATTGACCTTCTGGAGTGAAGACGGTGACTATGTTAAACTATCACAATTCATATGAAGTGTGACCCAATGATCAAAGCATAGTCAAAGGATATGAAAACTGTATATTACACTGATACATTACTGTCAATTTAGTGAGAATGTTTTCATCTTGATGAATACCAGGATACGATGATTATGATTATCAGTAACATATTATTCTACCATCAGTTCCAATACATATACCATAGGGATGAGAGAATTGTCCCTTTATCAGATCCTTTACTACCAAAAGGTACCCCAAATACTTTCCTCCTAAAGATAATTGTGAATCCTATGTCCTCCATACTCTCTACATACATTATGTCTCCATTAATTGCTATTCCCATGGGATGATTAAACTGTAGAGGACCAGTTCCTTTTGAACCAATGGTAGTCTTCTGTCTTCCATTGCTGTCACATACATATATAGTGTGGTTACTATAACTAGTGACAACATATCACCATTAGAAGAAAAGCTATGAAACAAGCGTTATTTATCCCAGTATAGGGGCTGTACTGGATTCTTGAGGATAGTGTAATCTCGAGAAGCAACTACAGAAACATTGAAGGGACTACTTTGGATAGATCTGACCTTTGATATTAAGAGAGAGTTTGTGCTGTCCTAACTGTTTGGTGTCAAAGAGACAAGGTAAGTACCATCACCACAATCTGTGCTCTTAGCTTCAATGGGTCTCCCTTTTCTCTTCAACTGGAACAACCTACCACTCACTATTGCACCTCCTTTAGATAACTCCTTCCCTTTACTATCTCTAGATATACTTTAACATTTAGATTCTTTTTCTATATAACACTAGAGAGTACCACTGCTGTTGTATTATTAGGAGATATCTCATTAAATGTAATGTCCACATTTGCTATCTTTGTAGCTAGTTCATCTGTATTAATATCTACTGATATAGTTGGTGACTCACATACTTCAAGAGAGGTCTTGAGAACTCTTGTTGTAGTTGGTTTGCTCTGGTCTGTAGTGTGTGAGCAACTGATACTAACTCAACATCATTGTACTCTCCTACAGCACTAGTTACAAGACTCTCACAGTAAGTCATTGTATCCAAGAGATGGTGGATCCCTTCCAATTGAAGAGAGAGACGAGCTTCTTTAGCATAGCTACCTCACTACTCTGAGCTAACAAAGCCTCCTCACGTTCATGTAAAAGTTGTTGAAGAGTGGCAAAGTTTTTGACGTATGATTGTATCTATCTCATTTTTACGAGCTTTAATCTTCTTTTTTATCTCTTCTCCTGATATCAAGACTTTCTTAAGCTGTTGTTGAGCTACTTGGAAACTGTTGTACGCTCTATGAACTGTTGCCTTATTGCTGTCTACCTGTTTACTTACCTCAGTAACCGGATGCTCCTTGTGGTTGATGATGGTACATTCAATGCAAACTGGAATAATACATTGTTGACAATAGTACTTTAGTTGCTGGTCACTGTGATCTTGACAGATATGGGTAAAAGATGGAATTAGTTTAATTAACTTTGTCTTGGGACATAGTGCGCATTTCTTCCAGAGTGAAAGAAGAGTGTGTACGAGAAGACCGAACCCTTGATGAGCATTCCAACATTCCTTACAGAGGAGATCTTTACATTCAGTACAATATAACTACTGAAATATTCTCACTACATGAGTCACATGAGGAGGAGGTTAGATGTAATCTTTATGAAGAGTGTCACCTTGTTTGTTGACAAGATGAAGATTACGTGGGAGAGAGGTAACTCCACCTTTAGGTACTGGTGTGGTCTGGTGACAAAGGGGACAAGAGAGGGTTTTTAGCCCCAGTACCTTCATTGATAAGATACTGGATACATTGAGTACAGAAGGAATGCAACAAGACACACATACGAGGATCATGATAAGGTTGACTACATTTTAGACAACAAGTAGAACTCAAATTAACCTAAGTATGTAGACAGTCATATCAATCCTATCAATAATATACTACTTACATGTTTAAGAGGTCACTAGCAGTACTACTACTAGTACAAGACATTACTGAAGTATCATTTTAAGGAGAATAATCATCAAGATCAGGTCAGAAAATAGAAGACACGGTCAAGACTTAAGGTCAGGAGATCAGATCATCTGTGAATAGTTTTTATAAGGACATCATAAACTATTTAGTTATACAATTGATCAAATAATAGACAATGAAATAAGTTGTGTTAGTAGTACAATGGTCCCCCCTACCAGTACTACTCTAGTACATATATTGTTGAAATAATATAAAAGACAACTAAGAGGACAATTCATTGATTTAAAGGAAGATAGAAGACCACATATGTGATATGTTATACTTATATTATTAAGGTTTCCATTTTTATAGTATTCTTTCACTATATTGTGTACTTCCACTTTGTATACTACTGTAAATAAATGACATCATGTACCATTTTATAGTTTTTGAGATTATTGTTAAGTTTTATGAAATGGTTCAATCTCTTTTAGTATAATGATATCTTGGACTAAATTATTGTAGCCAAATCACTTGAATTTTTATGAAGTTAGCTATATAGGTCTTTGATAAGTAGAACAAATTGATTGTCCTCAGATAATATATTAAAATGATGTTGATATATTCCTTTGAAAGAAAACATATGAATTCAATGTAAAACATTATCTGACAACTACTCATTAAACTATTATTGTAATGTACTACATAAGACATGTTAATAATAAGTCAATACAATTCACTGTAAAAATTAATATGTCATTTTTAACAAACTAATTTGTAGTTTTACATGGATAGATTACTATGGAATGTAGAATTCTTGAGAATTGCTCACTACGTAATTTGTTGGTATGTTGTACTTGTACATACTAACAATTATACAATGAGTAATTCACATAAATTCTACCAATACTTGGTAGACAAGTGAAGATGAGCTTTGTATAATTATCATTGTTGGTTTTGCTCAGAGTCAATTAAATGCTCATTTCTCAAATACTACCTCGGTATGTTCACCAATGAAAAGAGTCATAATCTGTATAGTCTTGTGCACTCTATGGAATACTTCTAAGTGTTATATTTCTTGTTCAGTCTTGATATGTTTGGATTGGAAATAAACTATTATACTTCGTTAAAATCTAATAATTTTCTTTGTATTTTATAATATAGCTGGAATGCCAACTATCTAAATGCGGGGCCGTGGGTTTCGGACACAGTTAAAACTTGTTGATTTGCCTCTAGGTAATACTAAGGTTTCAAAATTATTTCTGGTGATTAAACTCTAAATGGATGGTGGAGATAATAAAAGTAAATTCTAATAATATATTCCACTCCTAGTCCATAAGAAATGCCACATTTTCATTTGATTATACAATGTAGAGCCATTTAAGCCTAGCCATGAGGAGAGAAGTAGATGACAAGAAAGTCTGTGGAAACACCTGATCCTATGATATTTATGATAATAAATAATTGGTTTAATAATGGTTATAAAGGTTTTCAGGCAATTATTTGATGAAATTGAAAGCAATATATACTGCTTTTTAAAAAAAAGAAAGATTCATATATTACCAATACACTATCAAAATAGAATGTTTTATATAAACAGTAACCCAACAGTGCGTTAATAATCAAACCACATATGATATGTTTGCATAATCATCTACTCAATTTTATAGTGATATATTTACTCCCACTGGTCTACACTAGAGATGTTTTGATAATAGATAATATTTTATGACCAATCCACCTGAGGTAGGAGGCATAGAGGTGATCTTATTAAACAGTAAACTGTTTACATTAATAATCAAAACAGCATATGATATTGGCTTTACATCAAATAATTGTTATAATTTGCATAATATCAGCCAACTCAATTTTATGTTTGTACTCTCACTCTCTATACTACTAGATAATGTTTGAGTCATATTTATGATGAATCCACAGTAAAGGTAGATGCATAGAGTGATCTTATGAACAATGTTACTATAAAACTAGCCTTTATTATTAAATACTCATTAAATAACAAAAATAGCATGAATAAAAAATAGATTATAATCATGTTAAACTAAAATTAGATATAGGAAGTATACATACATACAATTTATCTGACACTACTCACTAAACGACTAGTTTTAAATATACTACATAAGACATGTAATAATACGTCAATACCAAAGACATATAGTCAGTTACTATGTAATAGAATCAACGTTGTCATTTTATTGAAACGTAGTCGTTTCTCGTCTCATGTCTACTGATATCCAACTGTTACTGAAGTTGTGTTACATTACAGCGCAGGGATCTGGGGACTCGATGGAGGGATCTTCAATATCTTAATGAGAAAATATCTAATGGATGGAAAGGCTTGAAATCGATATCCGACTTTACTATTAGTTGTGTGTGAATGAGACTTTAACAGACCGATCCCAACATGATAGAACTATAATACCACAGAATACAACAAATGATATTGATACTAAAAACATATTTGACGAATAGCCTTTTTAACATTCTTTGTGGTGTGGGCATTTGATAAGGCCATATAATAGGAGGTTAAAAATGAATGACACTCTCAAGAAAAAACACAAACCATTATGTCGATACATTCCTTTGAAAAGGAAATGCATGGAGGGAATAAAAATTAAGATCCCATATTAATACATCCAAACTTTTTGTAAGCTCAGTATCTAAAGTGACACCAATGCTAATACAACACGAAGTAGTAGTAAAAAATCCAGTCCAAAAACGACACTTGTCCTTGATATGGACCTACCATATGGCATCAAAGAACCGGTTTCATATATGTTGTTACAACTTTTTGCACACATGTATTTTGATAAAGGTCTTCAAGTAATGGTATTGTAAGAAGATAGAGGGTTATGAACAATTAGTAAAATGAGTCACACAATGAGAACAGGAACAATGGTAGATGACAACCTCTTAGATATTGGACAATTAGGATCAAATATACCACGTCATAATGTGACATTATTTATTACCACTACACTGAATGAATTGGGTGAAATAAAGGGTCTGAAAACAGTAGTATCAGTTTGGTATATTAGAGGAAGGATCATAGTGGCTAGTACTGGAATTGCTTGTCTTCCACAAGTCCGAACCACTTTGCTGGAATATTGTGATAGTTATAATGAGTATACTAGAAACCCAAACATAAACCGGAAAGATAAACTGTAGCCATGCTTACTGCAAGAATCCATACCATCAAGAAGCAAGTCTCAATACCCAGATCTCGATTAAGCCCAGGAAATGAACAGACTTTAAGAAAGGGATAGGACCTTGGGAAAAGAAGATGGGTTCATATATTTGTGACAACATTAGCATAGAAGTATAAAGTTCCAATTGATTGTACCCACAGACACAGTTTAAGTTTAAAGCAATTGATAAAAAAGTATCAATGCTAACCAGCGCTAAACAAATGGAAGGAAAGAGCTATGCAGTTATTAGTACTGTGTCCACATTGATTAGAACCTAACTGAGACTAGTCCTTCATACATTCACCACAGAGGATGCCAGATCGATTAAGAAGACATTGGGGATCAGGAAAATAGTGATTTTAAATGCGAAAACTTTCCATCATTCCTGAGTAAATCAAAGGGCACATGAGGACGAAATAATAAGCCACTCTGAGTTCATTAGTTGATAACCAATACCATCCCCTATCACCATCTCTAGTTATACTGTATATTGAGTGTTAATATCACAAGTTATTAAGATGTATTAATTCAGATCTACAAACAAAGTATCATTTACCAATGGAACCCCAATTGGACAGAACCTCAATGTTAAACTTCAATGACTTGACTAATAAGTCTGATGAGGTTCAATTGAACTTCAATTGTTACTAGAGTGGTGTTGTTGTCAATGAAGGCTTTGTTTTATCTTATAACTGGACAATGGTGACCAGGACGCAGACAGTACTTTGTAGACACGTGGTCATTGGAATAAGCTATCTGTGATTTTATCATGCCTTTTGTTAAGCATTTCTAAAACCAACAGTAGCTAGTGAGATACTGACATAAATACCAGGCTTTGCTCTTTTTATTAATACTGGTAATAGAGCAGTTATGTCTTGTCAAATTCCGAAAAACACCACTTGAATAGGATCGAAGAAGACAATACTATAGACCCTGTTGTTTAGGGTATGAAAAAAGCCGATCAAGTCAATTATGGTTTGAGCAATAATCAATTACCTCCATATAGGACATCACCTGATATATCCAGCAGTATTGTTAAAAAATAAAAAAATGATGCATTGCTGTTGTCAGGTTAACTTGAAAGAAAAACACATAGAAGGAACATTTGTAAGCGGCAACTCCGAGACACAAATATTCCCCACCTGATTTCACTAGCATGAATTATTAATAAAAATGAGACATTTGTATCTTTCCTTTATCAGTAAAACGTGTTGAATCGTATAATGCAATACCGGTCACAGTAATCCAGAATTGTGACAAATATACTAGTTCAAAAAAAGTAAACAAACTATTGAAAACAAGGGGGTAAACAGTTATATCATGATTTTAACTTCAAATTTGTTCAAATGTAACATGTGAATTAGTTGCTATTATAACGCGCTTGAAGTTTACCTAATCTTGTTGGGACCTGGTTGGAATCGAATACAATTTTGCAAAATAGAGCTAGTGTCAACAGCCTTATGATAATGGAGGACCAAATCCAGACCCTAAGTTGCCACGATTATTGTATATAATGCAATTCCGGAAACTCAATATTACCAGAACCTCTAGCCCAAATAACTACCATTCCCACCTCCGAAAGTGGCTGAGCGACATTATGTGAAAAAGTACTATTTTTAATGTATACATCAGCTTATTATCAGGGTACATTATTTTCTCTGAATCAATAACATGCCAGCCCCAAAAGAACAATGACGTTTCAATGTTTTGCACATATAGACTAACGCATTGTTCATTTAAAGAATATCGACCCACAAAAATGTTAAAAAATGAAAGTGTTTGCTCCTGCCTAGCAATATGTATTGTAAAAAACACACGATCACAATATAAACTGTTACCATATATGATTTGTGTATTTAAATAAATACCCAAGCCAGACTGTCCATAAGAAAAACTCACCATTTTCATTTTATTGTACAATATATAGGAGTTTAAGCCTAGTGTAAAATTTGCTGTAAAGGTGACACAAGATTCTTAACATTTGTTTGTCTAATGTGTCATAGGTGGTCATAGATATAGTCAGAATTGTACTAATAGAATCACATACCATTATTTGGGGCATGCCTCCTACTAAACAATATAAACAGTTTTTATTGAGGTTTGATTTTGAGCAAATTGGGAGTTCGCAGATTAGCATTAGATCACAAAGCATTGTAAAGATAGAGTCCGATAACCAGAACCCATTCTGGGCCTGATACCCATATCTAATGTGATGTTATTCGGGTCAACAAAGAGTAAGCTAACATTAGCGTGTTGATTAACTATATTATTAAAAGACTCCACAAACATTTGTATATTGTTAATGATCTCAGTACAATATTTGTGTTGTTAGTAACAATTGTATACACTCACCTTCTATTGCGTAAATCCTTACATCTTATTACGGAGCGGACGCATAACTGTAATCATGAAAGCCAGTGTTCTATATGACCAGTCCCTTAGAGTTATTTACTTACACCACTGATCTCCAATGTACTTGGAAGAATATGAGTTCCCTCCTAGGAGTAGAAGATTGTATCATCAGTGAAGTAATGAGGGGTTGTATAAGCGGTCCTCAGTATAGGTAGGAGACACTTCTGTGACAAGTGAGGGTGAGTATTTAGGAAAAGGTACTCCATGGTGGAGTTCAGAGTCGCCCATAATACTGCACTCAGAAGGCAAGCATAGTAAAACTATCACTGTAGCTATACAGTATAAGTATGATGTTGAGATAAGTAAATATGACCCCAGCTCAATCTGATGGTGGACCTTGAAGGCAACTGTCTTCTAATAAAAAAGAGTGGAAAAAGCCCATATCAAATTGATCTATGACTTACATATTTAGTGAGTACTCCAGCTAACAGAGGGTTGATCAAGCATGTCACAGATCATGTGATATAGGTTATAGTAATGACATCATTACTAATAGTAGTGCCGTGTAGTTGGTAAATACATATATAATGATTTCCCATGATAGAGTATGGATAGTAATGTAGAGTAAGTAGGAGGTGACCAGTACATTAGTGTAACTGTACTGTTAACTGCTATGTCACTAAATAGTACTAATACTTATAACAGTATAAGAGTTATATTATAATATAAAGGTACCTTTATAAATTAATAGTAAAATAACAATAACAACAATAACAAAACACTATAGTAATAGGTAAGAGTTTAGTAATACATAATAACACACTTCTATGATATAGTATTAGTCACATTACATACTGTAGTGTTGTTAACTACACATCAAAATAACGTTATTACAAATCAAAACCTAATTGGTTTTATGAGGTAGAATTCAACCAATTGTATATGATCAAAAAAATCAAACATTAGTCATCTCATCATCCAGTAGTGATTCTCGTTTCTCATTACTACTGATACCACACTCACTGAACTAGTATAACATAGTTAGCAGGGGATCTCAGGACGCATTAAAAGGAACCGACTCATCAGTCAGAACAGGATCTGAATGGAGGCTTCTTAAACTACCTTGTAAGTTTTTGAATATGGCGGTTTTAAACAAGATTTAGGGACAGTTGATCCCAGACATGATAGAGGATATACACAGAATACTACAAATGATACTGTTGTGCACTAAAGCAAACACTTAATACTTGCCCTTGAATTTGACGCGGTGTAGGAGTGGGGACACTGACATAAGCCATAAACATGAGGAATTAAGAAAAAGACATCTCTAGACAAGCTAAAGGTAGATGTCGATATATTCCCTTCAAAAGGAAGTACATGGAATTATAAACAAATAAAAGAGATTGTTAACAATCCAAACTTATAGTAGCCTCTATATCTAGAGAAACAACTAGCGCTAAGACAACACGAACTAGTAGTAGAAATCCAGTCCCAAAAACGACACGGTGTCTCTATATGGACCTCCATATGCATCAAAGAAAGGTTTCATATATCTCCATAACTTTTGGCAGCAATGCATGTATTTGATAAAGGGTCCTTCAAGTAATGGTATTGTTAGAAGGTAGAAGGTGTATGGACCAAATTAGTAAAATGAGTACAGCTAGTGGGAGAACAGGAACAATGGTAGATGGACAATAACCTCTAAAATATTGGACATTTAGCATCAATGTACCACCCAAATAATGGACATTATTATTACCATTACATTGATATTGATGAAATAAAGAGTTGGAAAGACAGTAGTATCAGTTAGTATAAGAGGAGAAGGATCATAGTGGCTAGTACTGGAACTGCATGTGAACCAACAAGTCGAACCAACTTTGCTAGAATATTGTGATAATATTATAATGAGTATTAGTAGAAACCAAACATAGCCTGAAAAACAAACTGTACCATGTCTTAACGCAAGAATCCATGCCATCAAAGAAGCAAGTCTCAATACCCAGATCACGATTGAGCCAGGAAATGAATTTGATAAGAATTTCACAGGACCAGGTTTGGAAAGAAGATAGGTTGCATATTTTGACACCATTAGCATAGAATATAAGTCCATTGATTTTACCACAGACACAGTTAAGTTTAAAGCAATGATAAAAGCTACCAGTGCTATACCAGCTAAAGCAAATAGAATGATAAGAGCTATGTAGTTATTAGAACATTGTCCACATTGATTGGAACCTAACATGAGACTAAGTCCATTAGGACATTGTCCCCAGAGTTATGCCAGATCGATGAGAAGACACTGTGGATCAGGAAAAGTGATTTTAAATTGAGTTTTTCCGTCATTGCGTAAGCAAAGGGGCAATGAGGTAAAACAATAAGACAGTCTGAGTCATTTTTATAACCAATCCACATATCATCATCTCTAGTTATAATTGGAGTGTTAATATCACAAGTTATTGAAGATGTATTTAATTTCAGATCTACAACTGCAAGCATTGTTTACTAATGGATAACTCAATTGGACAAGATTCATGTTAACTTTAATGAGTTTAGCTAAGGGGTCTGATGAAGGTTCAATGATTGAACTTTCAGATGTTACATAGACTTGTGTTGTATTCAATGAAGGGTTTGCTATTAACTTAAAGTTAACATGGTACAAGTTGCATTTAGTCTAGGATTATCAGTTGTACATTAGATGATGAACCATCTGATGTTGTCAATTTTATCACACCCTTTGTTAAGCCATCGTTTACCACCAACGTAGCTAGCGATATATTGACTTAATTCCAGGTATTGCAGTTATATTGATGTTTCTAAGATAGCAATTTTGTCTGTTTGATTCACAAAAACACACTTGAATAGGATCTGATGAACACTACTGATAGACCGGTTTGTTGAGGGTAATGAAATTGGTGAGCAAAGTCAAAGTGTAGACAAAAGGAGATTTACTTCCGTACAAGACATCCACCAGATACATCACTGTATTGTTGACAAATCAACATTGTCTAGCAAGAGTATTATAATAAAAGAAAATTCTTAAAGGAACAAATTGTCAAGTTATTGTCATCAATAATTTGTGACACAAAGATTCCTCCCCCTGACTCACTGGCATGATTATGACAAATGATATGTTCGTATTCTGCTTTAGTAATAATTGGGGAGAATCCATATAAGCATGCCCCCACCATTAATGCCAGAATTGTTTATAAATGTATTATGTCCATCAAACATTATTAGACACTATTGATACTGAGTAAACCATTTGTTGTCAATGATTTACTGATGTCAATTTGGTCAAAAGTAACATTTTTAATGTTTTCTAGTAACAAAATGGAATGATATTATGATGCTTGTTTTGATACTTTATGTGAAATAACAAACGAAATGTTTGTAAAATGAATCCTACTTGTGAAGCATCTGGTAAGCGTTGAGACCTGATCCATAGTGTGCAGTAATTGTTATATATAGTGCAGTTACCTGACCTCAATACTAAACACTTCCATTATGTAATAAATGTCCACTCCTCCTCCATACTGAGCAGTATTGTTATATATAGTGCAGTTTACTGACCTCAATACTACCCACTTCCATTAAGTAAATAAAATGTCCACTCCTCCTCCAATCTGAGCAGTTGTTATATTAGTGCAGTTACTGACCTCAATACTAACACTTCCATTAAGTAAATAAATCCCCACTCCTCCTCCTCCATTCTGAGCAGTATTGTTAGATATAGTGCAGTTACTGACCTCAATACTACCACGTCCATCAACGAAATAAATGTACACTCCTCCTCCAATCTGAGCAGTATTGTTATATATAGTGCAGTTACGACCTCAATACTACCACTTCCATTATGTAAATAATCATCCACCCGCTCCTCCTCAAACTGAAGCAGTATTGTTGTATATAGAGTGCAGTTACCTGACCTCAATACTACCACGTCCATCAACGAAATAAATGTACACTCCTCCTCCTAATCTGAGCAGTATTGTTATATATATGTGCAGTTACTGACCTCAATACTAACATTTCCATTATGTAAATAAATCACCGCGTCCCCTCCAAAATGAACAGCAGTATTTGTTGTATATAGTGCAGTTACTGAACTCAATACTAACACTTCATTATGGTAATAAATCACACCGCTCCTCTCCAAACTGAGCAGTATTGTTGTCTTATAGTGCAGGTTACTGACCTCAATACTACTACTACTTTCCATTATGTAAATAAAATCCCCACTCCTCCTCCTCCATTCTGAGCAGTATTGCCATATACAGTGCAGTTACTGACCTCAATCTACCACTCTCCATCAAGGGGGGAAAAACGAAATGTCCACTCCTCCTCCAATATGAGCAGTATTGTTTTATATAGTGCAGTTACTGACCTCAATACTACCACTTCCATTATGTAAATAAATAGCCATCCTCCTCCTCCATTCTGGAGCAGTATTGCCATATAGACAGTGCAGTTACTGACCTCAATCCTACCACGTCCATCAACGAAATAAATGTACACTCCTCCTCCATCTGGAGCAGTATTGTTATATATAGTGCAGTTACTGACCTCAATACTACCACTTCCATTATGTAAATAAATCGCACACTCCTCGGGGGGTTCCATTCTGAGCATTATGATTGCCATATACAGTGCAGTTACTGACCTCAATACTACCACGTCCATCAACGAAATAATGTCCACTTCTCTCCTCCATGCTGAGCAATATTGTCATATATAGTGCAGTTACTGACCTCAATACTACCACTTCCATCAACGAAATAATGTCCACTCCTCCTCCAATCTGAGCAGTATTGTTAGCTATATGTATGCAGTTACTGACCTCATACTACAATTCCATTATGGATAATAAATCGCCACTCCTCCTCCCATTTCTGAGCAGTATTGCCATATACAGTGCAGTTACTGACCTCATACTACCATGTCCATCAACGAAATAAATGTACACCTCCTCCTCCATACTGAGCAATATGGTCATATATAGTGCAGTTATGAAACTCAATACTACCACTTCTAGATAAGAAGTAATTGTAATTCACTCCTCCATATTGAGCAGTATTATATGAAAATTTACTTTTTTCAATGATTACCTCAACTTTATTATCACTAAATACGAAAAATTCATGCCACTTCCTAAGCCCAGTGTAAAATTTGATTTCACAATATTAACTCTGGACAGTCTTTTACCTGATCATCATAGAAAATTACTGCATTGTCTGCATTAATACTTAAGACCCTCCATTATTAGCAAGTGTGAATTAGCAATTACACACATCAAAAGCATTGTAAAGATAGAATCCAATACCAGAACCATTCTGGACTGATCCCATTCCAATGTGATACTATATGTGTCATCTAAGAGTAAGCTAACATTACTAGTGATAACTAGTATTATAAAGACCTCCACAGTTTGCTATTGTTAATGATTTCAATACAATATTTGTGCTATTAGTAAATTGTATACCACCTCTATCATAATCACTACACATTATTACTGAGGTAGATTGCATAACTGTCTCATGAAAGCCTTGTTCTATATGACCCCGTCCTGTAGAGTTATATTACTTACATGATGATCTCCAATGTATCGTGTAGAATATGAGTTCCCTCTAGGAAGATAGAAGATTGTATCATTAGTGAAGTAAGAAATGTATATAATCATCAGTATAGTCTGAGAGGTTGTGGCAAGGTAGGTGAGTATGATAACAAGATTCTCCATTAGGAGTTTGCAGAGACATAATACTCAAAAGCAGTAACATATCCACTGTAGATATACAGCATAACTGATGTTATATATAGATATGACACCAGCTCATAATGACAGTAGTTTCAACAGTAAAGATCAGATGACAATAGAGAATTAATGTCAAACTAATGAAAACAAGAGATAATATATAAGTTGTTATACTGCAGCCTTTATAACTGGAATAAACGCTACCTCACGTCTTGTGAAATACTATACGTAAATCATATAGTTTGGCATACACCTGAGGTAAGTAAATATTCCAGGTAACCGATTTGGTAACTGACAAGTTGTTTTCTATTGAATCTATTCAGAAATTAGCGTTAGTTAGTCATCTAATTTGTGATGTGGTCTGTTTGATAGTTGCAGGTATTGTCAGATATTGACTGAATCAATCTACACTTCATCTAGTAAATAAAACGTTTCCACTCCTCTCCATACTGAGCATGTATTGTCATAGACAAGCCGTTACTGAACTCAATACTCCAACTCTAGCATAAGAACGTAATTATAATTGCCTCCTCATATTATTGAGCAGCTTTTGTGAAAATTTACTTTGTTCATGATTACCTCAATTTTTACACTAAAAACAAAAAATTTATGCCCTTCTGAGCCAATGTAAAAAAAAAAATACAATATTCAACTCTGGACAGTCTTGTAACAACGCCTAAATAAAAACAATAACGGCAGTGCCTAGATCATAAATAAGACTTCCTTGTTATAATTGTGAATGGGTGAAAAACACATTATAAGCAATTATGAGAAAGAAAGAGTTCCAATACCAGACCAATATTCGGACAGACACCCCTTCCAATGTGAGTGTTGTTAATTAACATACGGTTGTTTATACACAATAAATCTAGTATTTGGAAGTATATAAAAAAGGACCTCCACATGTCATGTAATGATTTTATACAACATTGTCTATTAGTAATTGTATACCACTTCTTATAAGCAACACATTATTACTGAGGTAGATTGATCACCTGTCTCATGAAGCCTGTTCTGATATGACCCAGTCCTGTTAGAGTTATATACTTACCAATGATCCCAATGTGACCTTGTAGAATATGAGTCCCTCTAGGAAGTAGAAATTGTGTCATAGTGCAAGTAAGCTGTAATCATCAGTATTGTAGGAGAGGTTGGACAAGGTAGGTGAATAGTTAGGACAAGGTACTCCATTTTTTTTGTTTAAGTGTTGTGTCTTTGCCAGAGACCTAATACTCAGAAGATAAGGTTATCATGTAGATATAGGTATAACTAATGTGAATACTAGATATGACACGCTCATGAGACAGTAGATTCAAACGTAAAGATCAAGCTGAAACAATAGGGAATTAATGTCAACTAATGAAGAAACAAGTAATTTAAGGTCATAATTATTGCAGCACTTTATAAAATGCAACTAAAGCTTACATCACTTCTTGTGATACAAATAGAATTCATTATAGTTGGTATAAAATGAGTCAAGTAAATCATCAGGAACCCATTGTATCTACAGGTTATATAGAATCTATCAGAAATTCGCGTAGTCATCATAACTGTGATAGGGTATGTTGAAGAAATTAATTTTAAAGATAGAATAATACTCTACTATCAGACTATGATTAATTCATAAGAAATCTAGTAACTATACAATGATGTGATTATGACACTCATTTTGTAGTGTAAAATTGGAACTATATAAAAGCTATATAGTGAATGGTATTTGTCGTGTAAGTAACAATGTACATGATGTTGTCAGTTGCTTACAGAAACCGAAGGGGTACAGTCAACTTCAATAACATTCATTTAACTTCCTATGTAAAGAATGAGGGATGGGTTAATGAGACCAAAGATAAAGTTTAGTGACATTTTGTTGCCCATGGAATAATGGTCATTCAATTTATTAAAGATATTAATATTAACTGGTAATTAAAATGATGTCATCGTTATTTTGATAAATATTAAATATAATGTCTTATAACCCCACATACATTATTAATATCAATCTGTGATTATAACAAAATTTGTAAACAATAACACTATTAATAATAAATTAAAACAATACAACAATAAATAATATTATAAAACCACGCAATACCATATAATTCATTTAGTTTAGCATATAACTGCTGTGTTACTACAGAATCTATGAAAGTAGACAGAGTACAATAACGTTATAATAAGTGGTCACTTAGAAGAAAATTCCAAACTATAATCTATCACTGTACGAAATAGAAACATAGTACAAATGAGGTATATCAGAGATTTAATGGCATGTTCATGATGACAGAGATTAACACTAAAAATCGAGGGAACAATTTTACAAGGAGATTAAAAAAAAAACTAATGAAGAAACAATACAATATAAGTTGTATAACTGCGCTTTTATAACACTAGAAATAAACCTTAATAAATCTTGTGAATACATCTAGTAACACAAATAGGTTTGGCATACAAAATGATGTATAAATTAGCCAGGTACAAATGTAACTAACAAGTTGTTTTCTACTTGAATCTATCAGAAATTGGCGTATAGTCATCATAACTTTGTATTATGGTAATGTTGAAAAAATGAATTTTATAAACAAGGAAATAATACTATACTACTAGATATGATACTCATAAGAATAATCTAGGAACATACAAATTACTTTGACGTGGACATCATTGTGTGTAATCCAAAATTGTAATAAATCCTAGCTATATTAGTGATGGTAATTGTTTGTAAGTAACAATAACTGATGTAGTTAGTTGCTTACGACGCCCACGGCGGACATTCCCTTAATAAACATTAATTTCACATATATGTAAAAAAGGGGGAATGGTTTTATGAGACAAACCCCTAACAGTTTATTTGACCCTGTGCATCCATAACTAAACGTATTCATTTCATTAAAGATACTAAGAGTACATGGTAAAGTATTAATAATCTAGTCATCTTGATTGAAAAAATAATTAACTACTAATGTCGTATAATGAAACACAGTATTAATATCAATCTTTGATTAATACTAATTTCTAAAAAAAATAAACCACTATTAATTTAATACAACATTAAATCATATATAATCATTATTAAAATACCTTATTGAATACATAGTAATTCAAAGTTAGCATTAATAACTGAGTTTTTACTACAGAATAATTGAAGTAGACAGAGTACAATACTATAATAGTGGTCATTTTAGAAAAAATATTGAAAAACCTCTCCTAAACAATGAGTATCTACTAGTATCTTTGATAATTCATAAGAACTCAAGTAACTGCAAATTAGCCAATTTCTCAAGAAGATATGAAATGGAACAGGTAAGTACTGGTCATGTCAGTTATCATATAAAAGCGCTCAACAAGGTCATCAAGGGTTTAAAAATAAGGTAAAGTATGTATAATACCTATTCCTATATGGTCATTTCAAGAGGTGATTTTCCTCAAGGATTAATTTATTTTTTCCTTTCTAGGTCATACAAAAGTAATTGGGGCAATGCTGCAATACATAGTGTATGCTCCTTCCTCCTTTGTGAGCCTATGAGCTCCTGTGAATAATTCATTATTAAAATAATATGCAAAGCTTAATTAAGACATTATCATACAATTATAATGATATAGATTATTATGTAGAGTAGAGTAAATGGTGACAGAGTATTAGTTGTAACTGTACTGTTAACTTGATATGTCACTAAATATACTAGGACTTAACAGTCGAAGAGTTGGTATATAGTAAATGTACCTTTAAATTAATAGGAAATAACAAATAAAAACAGTAAGTAACAATACACTCAATAACAAAACATATGATAATAAGTTTAGTAATAACAAATAAATAAATAAAAAAAAATAATAAATAAAAAAAAAAAAAAAATTTAAAAAAAAAAAAATAAAAAAAAAAAAAAAAAAAATAAAAAATAAATAATAAATAATAAAAAAAATAAAAAATAAAAAAAAAAAAAAAATAAACAAAATAAAAATATAAAATAAAAAATAATAAAAAAAAAAAAAAAATAAATAAAATAAAAAAATAATAAAACAAAAAAAAAAAAAAATAAAAAATAAAAACAATAAAAAAAATAAAAACAGTAAAAATAAAAAAAAATAAAAATAAAATAATATAAAAAATACTAAAAAAAAAAAAAAAAAATTGTTGAATCATAATAAAATATAAAAAAATACTATAATAAATACTAAAAAAAAAATAATAAAAATAAAAAAAAAAAAAAAAAAAAGCTAAAATAAATAAAATAAAGAATAAAAAAAAAAAAAAATTAAAAATAAAAAAAATAAAAAATAAAAAAAATAAAAAAAAAAAAAAATCAAAAAATAAAAAAAAATATAAAAAATAAAAAAAAAAAACAAAAAAAAAATTAAAAAAAAAAAAAAAAAAAATAAACCACTTCGATAATATTATTATTTACATTACTACTGTTTATTGTTGTTAACTAACATCAAAAATCAAGTTAGCATAATCAAAACATATGTTTTTACGAGGTAGGGGGGTTTTTTTTTGTTTTAGAATTCAAACAATTGTATTATAGATCCAAGAAATCAAACATTATGTCATCTTCATCATCCCGTAGTGATTCTCGTCTCATTTTACTTTACTGATACCACACTCACTGAACTATTATTAAATATAAAGAGCCGGGATCCAAGGACGCATTAAAGGAACGAGGGCAATCAGTAGTAACAGGATCTGTGGAGGGCTTCATTAAATCCCTTGTACTTTTTGCAAATGTTCGTGTTTTAACAATATTTAGACAGTTGATCCAGACATGATAGAGGATAATACCAAAAACCCAAGAATACTACAAATGATACTGTTACTAAAGCAACAATTCATACTTGCCTTGAATTTGGACGCTTTGTAGGTTTGTACCTCACATAGCCATTAAACATGAGATTAAGAAAAAGAATACATCTATAGACAAGCTAAGGTTAGATTTTTTGATATATTCCCATTCAAAAGGAAGACCTTGAATATTATAACAAATAAACTAAGAGATGTTAACACATCCAAACTTATGTAGCCGCCCTATATCTAAGAGAAACAACCAGTGCTAATACAACACGAACTAGTAGTAAAATCCAGTTCCAAAACGACACTTGTCCTTATATGGACCTCCATATGCATCAATAAAGGTTCATATATTCCCATAACTTTTGGCCGGCAACAGCATAGTGATTTTGATAAAGGTCCTTCAAGTAATGGTATGTTTTAAAGGTAGAGAGGTGTATGGAACATTAGTAAACTTATACAGCTAGTAGAGACACGAACAATGGTACATGACAATAACTCAAAATATTGGAACCTAGCATCAATGTACCACCCAATATGGGACATTTTGATTACCATTTACAGTGGATATTGGTGAAATAACAGAGCTTGAAGACAGTACGTATCAGTTTAGTAGGATACGAGAGAAAGGACAAAATGCATTGTTATATAATCGATACGACACCTGTTTCATGATGACCGTAGATTCAACAGTAAAGATTCGCATGAAAATAAGAGATTAATGTCAAAATAATGAAGAGAGAAACAAGATAATTTAGTGTATAACTGAGCCTTTTATAAAATAGAAATAAAACCTAACATTCCCTTATAGTGAATACCA
Source organism: Gigantopelta aegis (assembly GCF_016097555.1). NCBI lineage: Eukaryota > Metazoa > Mollusca > Gastropoda > Neomphalida > Peltospiridae > Gigantopelta > Gigantopelta aegis. The sequence goes on from NW_024533097.1 coordinate 89,268, forward strand.
TAGTAATTCATATAGTTTTGGCATACAACTGATGTAAGTAAATTATTCCAGGTAACCATTTTTAACTTACACGTTTTTGTCTATTGAATCTATCAGAAATTGCGCGGTCATCAAAACTTTGTGATTAGTGGTCAGGTTTGAAGAAAGACTTTTAAAGGGATAGAATGATATACTCTACTAAGTAGCTTATGATAAAATGTTTTCCATAAGAATTCTCGTAACATACCAAATTACTGTGATTATGACATCATTGTGTTAGTGTAATATTGTCAACTATATATTAGCTATATGTGAATGGTATTTGGTCGCTTGTTACGTACACATAAATGATGTTCTTAGTTGCTTACAAAGCAAAGGCGGACATTCCATTCAATAAACATTCAATTTCACTTATTATGTAAAGAACTGAGGGGCTGGTTTTATGCAAGACCAAAGATAAAAGTTTTATTTGACAGGTGGTTTGCCATGGTAACTAATGGCACATTCATTGTTATTTAAAGTAATTCTAGATTCATGGTAATTAAGAATCATATCATCTTTATTTGACAAATAATTAAATATAATGTCCTTATAAGGAACCTGACATTATTAATATCATTCTTTGATTATAAACTTAATTTTCTAACAATAAACACTAGTAAGAATAATAAAACAATACAATATAAATAATATATTAAAAAACTTATGATCCATAGTAATTCATATAGTTTTTAGCATATAACTGAGGTTTAACTACAGAATCTAATTGAAAGTAGACAGATTTAACAATAACTTATATATTAGTGGTCATTTTAAAGAAAATATTCAAACCTATCAACTAAACAATGAGTAAGTCCTACTAGTATCTTTGATATTGTCATAATGAAAACTAAGTAAACTAGCAAATTGTAGAGCCATTTGTCTTCAAGAATAATTTATTTTTGAAATTAACAGGTTAATTACTGGTCATGTAATTGTTATCATTTAAACAAAAGCGCTAACAAGGTTAGTCCTCAAAGGGTTAAAATAAGTTTAGAAAGTATGGTCATAAACCATATTTCCTTATATGGTCCTTTACAAGAGGTGATGTTCCTCAAGAAATAGAATTCTTATATTCCTTATATGGTCATTAACAAAGGTAATTTTGTTCAATGCGGCAATACCAATGGGTATTGCTCCTTCCTCCTTTGTGATCCTATGGACTCCTGTTAAATAATCTATTAAAATAATAACTGGCAAAGCTGAATTAATACATTATCATAGCAATTCTCTGATATTAGATTATTTGTAGAGTAGATTAAATGGGTTGACCCAGTACATTAGTTGTCACTGTACTGTTACACTGTATATGTCACTAAATAGTACTAGTACTTATAACTCTTCTTTATATAAATCAATAATATATCATAAGTAAACAATCATTACTTATATAATAAATTTAAATACATAACATCATTATAAAAGTAAGATACATTGAATACTAATTATTGCCACACATTTTAATGATAATGAATAATAATAACAATTATTATAAATAATAGTAAATAAACCAATCAATAAACTTTATAACACTAACATTATTCTAATTAAAGTATTAAAATTAATAATAATAATTATAATTATAAGTAATAAATATAATTATATATAATTATAGAGTAATATAATAAAAATTCTGTTATATTATATAATTTTTACAATAACCATTAAGGACAAGGTACTACAGGAGAGCGTTGCAGAGAACACAAGAACTCAGAACAAGTTAAACATATCCACTGTAGATTATACAGTACTAACCTGATGTATATATAATAGATATGACACCACTCATGATGGCAGGACCTTGAAGGCAACTGCTCTATTCATAAAAAGAGTGCAAAAAGTCATTATCAAATCTATCTATGACTTACCATATTTAGTGATACTCCAGTTAACAGAGGTTGGATCATATGCCTCAATCGCCGATCATTTGATATAGTTATAGTAATGACATCATTACTAATATTAGTCCCGTGTGTATGTGTAAATAATATACTAATGGTTTCCCCATGATGAGTATGATAATAATGTAGAGTAGAGTAAAGAGGTGACCAGTCGTTATTTTAACTGTATCCTGGTTAAACTGATATGTCACTAAAGAGTACTATGAACTTATCCTTAATAGAGTTGTTATAATATAAAATGTTACCTTTTATTATTAATATAAATAACAAGATTAATATTAAGTTATAGGGACAAAAAAAATAAACATCTTTATATGATAACTTCCACATACTATTCCTATTGGGATGCACTATATAATACCTGACAATAGTAGATCAATTAATAGTATTTATTACCAATGTGAAGGTTGAACCTTTAATGTTATTATACTTGGATTCCCTATTGCTTCATAAAGGAGAAATGAAGTATGCAATTGGCCATTGCAGTGTTAGATTAAATTTAGAAATATTGGATCCGTCGTATTTCGTGTACTAAGACATTAGACGTTTTGGTATACTCCTCTACACCACCGGATACTAACCGGTATTGCCTTCTCCTTTACCATTATATTGATCAGACAGTGATTGAGAGAGACACGTAGTCTGTTGAGAGAACACACTACGATTATTTCGTGCATTAGCTACAATGATCGAGATAGTAAGTTGTAATGGAACATAAATAAACCTATCATATAAGCCACAACACCATTTAATTAATAGGTCTGGGTGGAGTCACAGAGAACCTATTACCATTACCAAATTCATCTGGTCGTATTTTTAGGAAAAAGTAGTTTCAGATGCCAATATACAAGTTTGAAATTCTCCATTCCTGAATCTTTAATTCCGAGTTTTTTTTTCTATTCCAAATCTGTTAAAACGTTTCATTCAAGTGACATAGTGTACTATGTACTATTTGTTATTAGATGCTTGCTTGGGCCTGATCATTATGTAACGACTTCAACTAATGACGTCACAACAACACATATAGTACACACCCCACTGGTGCCTCGGCAGACTTACCTGTTCAGCCAGTTTTATACAACCTTCGAGTACCAAAACGTAATAGACCTCAAAGGCATCGGGCTGTGATAGTACCCACGCCGTGGAAAGAGAGTTTTTAGAGACAAATAGAAGTGAATTATATGATTTTATTACTAGTAAGTTACCGGGACAATACTGGTTTTAATTATTTCTACTTATTAAGGGTTCCTGCTCATAAAGGAGAATCTGAATTAAAACAACCTCTGATTGAGGCACTTGTTCTAGTCCCATCTAAATACTTAAGTATTATACAATTCTATATTGAGGACACTTGTTCCTATGTCTCCTACTAATACTTAGTGTGTTATACAACCTCAGTATCTGAGGGACACTTGTTCTCGTCCATACTAAGTAATTTAGTGTATCATACAACCTCTATATTGAGGACACCTTTATATTATAGGAATCTCTGGATTATGTACGAACAGGAGTCCTACATTTTCTACTATAAAATGGTTTATAATATTGTTTTTTTTATAAGAATAGCTTTTAAATTTCAGTTTCTTTTGTTTCATAGGCTGCTACTTATTTAGATGCTAAGAGATTAATGGACATATTATGTGTTACAGTTGCTGGATTAATAAAGGGTAAAGATCGCTTCAATGATAAGAAAAACGTTCATGTTCCAGAACCCATGAATCTGATGATGTACACCATCCCTCATCAGAACATGATACTGCATAACCAAAAATATTTATTTTTTAAAGGGAATAAAATGTTATATAATTTGCGAATTTTTTTAATAAGAAACTGCCCCTACAAGGTATTGGTCAACTGGAGTATTCTTCGCTCTAGTCTCATAAAAGAACAGTCTTGTTTGCTACAATAGTGAATAGGCTCGCATTGTGTAAGTCTCACCTATCCAGCCACTCCCTCTTCAGACAACGCTCCACAGAGGTCTATAGCCCAAGGTAAGAATCTTCTACCATCCTCTCCATAATATAGTTTTATAAAACTCTCTCTTTTTATTTTTGGTTCTTATTTCAGATGACTAAAAGACCCAAGTGAAGTATCGTAGATTACTCCTTACAATTACAAAATCTAATGGAGAAAAGTGTAACATACTTATAATGGTTTTTTAATGTATCTGATGTTAATGTGTGTTGTATCTCTAGGTCTAAGACTCTGGTGGTAGGCTGGTATATCTGTATCTGGTAAAAGTAGGTACTGTCGCTAAATGCTGGTGATTTAAATGAAGCTACGTGGTTAAGACCCTCCTTAATTACAAGTTAATTACTAAATAGTAGAACATTGTTATAACAAAGTTTGGGGTATTAAAACCTCTCAATAATAAATACAGGAACTATTTGACTACTTATTTGTAAATACATTAGAAGAATATATTAGTGTTTGCTTATTGTCTTTATAAATATTGAAGCTTTTCCAAAAATAAAAAAATTATTGTTGATTTATTTGATAATACATTTACTATCTTACTATCTAAAGGTTAAAATCCATAAAATCAACGTTTATCTGATATTAAAAATTCTAAAGTTATGTTGCTATTTGTTCAATAGATTGAATAAGCCCCTTTAATTATGAAATTCATTAGATCCAATAAAATATGAGATGATATGTACTGTGGGTTTTTCCCTAGGTACCAGCAGTACGTCCTAAGAAGTTAATGGCATTGTCCATACCTAAGAAAACTGTTAACAGATCTTATGTGGATCAGTTTGTCACAAATGTGTCAGAGAAAGGTAGAGACTACATTTATATGTTAGTTGTTTATATGTGTCATTTATATTTATCTATTGAAGGCATCTATATATCCATTTATCACTAGACAACAATATTTATTAGTAATGAATGGATCAATGGACATTGTGCCTCTCTATTGATCCATTTATCAAAGTATCTATCCATTTTCTGTCTGTTAGTTTAGGAAGATTCATCTATCTATTTCCATTTTTTCTTCCATATATTTTGATCCATCCATCTTTCTTGCCTATTTACCATTATTCATCTGTCATCCATTTCTTTTCTATGCATCCTTTTTCTAGGATCATAGGCCTTTCTTAATTGAGGAACAAAAGATTGTAGCTAAGCAGTGAAAGCTCAGCAACAAAGACAGTAAAAAGAAATAACTTTGTCTTTTAATGAGCTTGGATTATTAAAAATAACTGATATAATTCAAGTAAATACATATTTTGGTGTGGTCACTGGTTGTGGGCGTCACCAAGGTGTGCACTTGTGTGTGGGTGTGGTCATATTCTTGCTGAGTCTGGTATCTGGCTGATTATGAGGCATGAGCAACTGTCAGAAGAAGGCTCAGACGAACTGCGTCGGTTTTTACAAGTGAAAGAGAGGTATGGTCAGATTCCATTTTTAATTCATATTGTGTTATATTTCTTTCTATAGGAAGTTGAAGACTGTTTATTTTCACGATGCTGAGATTAACGAAGAACTATCGTTGTCAGTAAAGCCTGCTAGGTATGTCGACTGTTAGAGGAGCGTTCAGCTGGTGACTGGTATCAGTCACAGACAGAGAGGAGGTATTGCGGGTACCAGCCCTGCTGAGCGAATGGATGCCTTGATTCAAACTATATACGACAAATCAGACAATAATAGTGCCATCCAAAACTTCCTAGATTGCTTGAGAATGACCTCTTTTCCGACTACCTCAAAATTTATCAATTACAATACCATCCATATGGGTTGTACCCACGGCAGATTTTGCTGCTTGTGTTGTCCATTCTGTTCAAGACGAGTTCCGATTAAAGGAACCAGTACAGCCCATACTTTTGGCCTGTTCAATGTAGCAGTAGTCTTTGAAGCTACTCCTCAAGGTATTTGTTCGATTGTCCCAATGTATTTACGTCAATACCGTACGAATCTTGTGTTAGTGTTCCCTGAAAGTCCACGTGAAGAGGGATGTGAGGCGTGCAGTACAGGGACCAGGTTAAAATGGGTATCTGAGATAGGATCATCTCAATCTAATGTAAACTGTATGTGTTCAGTGATGTTATTACAAGTTCTCAGTCTATTTCACCTGTGTTGTATCGTACAGCATCTTGTACGACACTTAGTTGGGTCACTATCGAGATATTGAAAGAGATGGGGAGAGCTCCCGTGGTGACAGCTGGATTCGATGGCTTGAGAGGAGAATTATCTCTGTATCATCAGGATGTTATGCTGACCAAATTATTAGTTTGAAGAGGAACGAACATGGAGAGGAGAAGATCACAATGGTTACATGATATAGGATGGCCAAGACGATCACCTCCTTCTCTAAACGATTCAAAGAGCGGTTATGTCCTAAGAAGGAGGTTGAAAGATTGGGAAGGTAATCGTCTTTGTTTAATTACTTGAAAACCAATTATCTCTGGTCATGTGATCCCTAATAGCCTAGTGGATTTGTACCATCATCCCAACTAAAGGACTATGTCATTATCATCCTGACTTGTCTTTGATCCTCCATTAATAAGAGATTCTCCATTTCAACTTCAAGACACCATGAATGTACCTTACAATCAAAATGGTTTCTCGTGAGATCCCAAGAGGTGCTCCTTCATTAATCACTACAGGTTCTGTACGTACTGACTAGCCACGCCTACCTTAATTAAGCTGGCTAGCTTTAATTGTTGTCAATTAACAACACAGTGTATAATATCATATTTACAACAACACAATAATATAATATATATATTTATACAAAAAAACAATATTTTATAAATGTGGGCTTGTATATTTTATCAATGTATTCTATTTTAATTAAATGAGTGGGTGTTTAATGATGACGTAATACTACAACGTTGCTAATTGGCTGATCAATCATTAGGAGATGTACAATTATGTCAGCACAAGAGGCTGTGTAAAAGAAGCTGCCTCACAAATGTCCTACTTTGTATTAAAACTTGGTATTAAAGGAAGTTTCTTCCTGTACACAAGTAAGGAGATGAAATTTTAGCTAACAGTTTATATGTAGTAGTGTTGATGGTGTAGTGGTTTACATACTTGGTGACTGATGTTAAGTAATATCTAGTAAGAGGACTATTATGATGGAGATTATGAGGTAATGATTGTGTATATATATTGAACTACCTTGTCTTATTGGAAATTAGTGACCACACCCACTTAAAAGGATTTATTTTTTAATATTCTCATTGTTCTATCTACATAATCCAACAAGTGAATTTGTTAGACTTCACAATATCTGATAAAAATAAAATATAATTTCTTTTCATATTATCATTTATACTGGACATATATTTAATATTCAATGTTATTTCTTTCTAGGATTGTTTTAAAGGTTATTGGAATGATCACAAAACTATTCTAAAAAACCAGTTTACAACCCATGGCCCTCCTTTAAATTCACTGGTCGACTTAGACCAGCTCCAGTAGTAAGTATTAATAACATGTACTGTTATTCAGAATACAATACTTAACTTTACATTGTATATTGAGGACACCTTTATATGGAGGTTTAGTATTTAAAAGCGGAGTGTTTTTGTAATTACATTTAATTAATGGGCCGATAATAGAAGCTTTAATAAATGAAATACATAAAATTAGGAGGTATTTATTGATAACTTCTTCCCATTCATAGACACCAATGAGGTCTGTTCCTAGCAGTATTCCTAGACCTGATTATGCTGAAGATGTGTACCACGTTCTGAGAGAGTGGCTAAATTTGCTGGATATATTAAACAGTTAACTGATGAAGAGATACCAAAGATGAGAAGAACATGTCAGGTACACATTAATGTACTTGTTTAATGTAGACAGTCCTCTTGTTCAATAATAAATGATAAGTAGTTTTCCCCATCATACTAGTAGTCATATAAAGTATTGCTTAACTTCAATGACTGGTATAGTAGTTATACCACTAGACTATTATTAGGTCATAGTTCTAGGTAGTATACATATTTAAGATAAGCTATTGTATATGTAAGATCTATCTGTATAATATAGTCATTATATTACTGTGTTTATCACTAGTATTAGTCGCTCAATAAGAACAACTTAGAATATTTACAGTTCAAATCCCTAGCTTCATTGCTATTCCTATATTTCTCACTTATTCTTCATTCTATAGTTGGGACGTGAGGTACTAGATATAGCAGTCAAAGCTATTAGACCTGGAGTTACAACTGATGAAATTGATAGAATAGTACATAAAAGGGTAAGATAGTACTAACATATTATAAAGATATCCAACTTCTTATTAAGAAGAAGTGATCAAGTCTTAAGAATTATACTAAAACTCCAAAAGAGGATGTCCCTCTATAATTATATAAGATTGATATTCTATTGTCTTATTTCTTCTCTCTCTAGGCTTGTATAGAGAGAGAATGTTATCCTTCTCCACTTAACTACTGTAAATTTCCAAAGTCCTGTTGCACGTAAGTGACCACACCCATCAGTATTAACTGGTTACACTCCCATCTCTATTATTAGTTCTGTTAATGAGGTCATTTGTCATGGTATTCCTGATACCCGCCCATTAGAAGATGGTGATATATGTAATGGTATGTAATAATAGATGGATTATGAATAAATTAATAGAGATTGGTGACAGATATATTATTAACATTGTTTTTCTTTAGTGGATATCACAGTGTATTATGATGGTTTCCATGGTGACCTTAACGAGACTAGTGTTTGTTTGGTAAAGTAGATGATAACAGTCGTAATTTAGTTGAAACTGCTTATAGTGTATGATGAAGGGGATCAGTATAGGTGTGCCTCTCTAATTATATTGCTAATAATAATTTTATTTGTGTCTTTAGTGCGTCCTGGTGTCCGATATAGAGATGTTGGTAATGAGATACAAAGCCACGCCCATTCTAATGGATGTAGTGTAGTACGTAGTTATTGTGGTCATGGCATTAATCAGTAAGAGGTAGCCCTTTATTAAACTCATTATTATAATTTTATTTAGGTTGTTTCATACAGTACCTAATGTACCACATTATGCAAGTAAGTCTAACTATTACCATATATTAACCATGGAGATAGCTCACTTATCATATATGACATTACCATATATGGAATAGCTCAATCATACATGCACATTCCATATATGGAGATAGCTCACTTATCATGTATGAACATTACATATTGGAGTGAGCCATTGAATATTAAATAACATTTTTATGATATTATTATGTTCCTATAGTATTAGAGAACAAAGCTATTGGTGTAATGAAGCCAGGACATACATTTACTATTGAACCTATGATATCTGAAGGTAAGTTATTAACTAGTTATTAAAAATAGTAGTTTTATAATAGAACATATGTGTAAAGACATCTCATTAATAAGGACAGATTATAGGTAGCATAATTAAACTCAATAGAGGGGTGTCCCTTTAATTTGTTCAATCCCATGTGTCCAAAAATATTACCTAGTTATTAAGTAGTTATTAATATATCTAGGTGTGTGGCAAGATGTAACTTGGCCTGATAATTGGACAGCAGTAACAACAGTATGTTAATTATATTATTATTATTATGGGGGCTAACTCTTTATTAGGATGGTAAACGTTCAGCTCAGTTTGAACATACTATACTGGTTACTGAAACTGGTTATGAAATCTTAACAATACAAGAAGGAGGTCAACCTCATTTTAAAGATCAACTTAGTACATTATAAATAATAACTTGTAATTATAAAATTAATAAATCAAAAAGGTCACAAAAAGGATTATTATAACTAATAATAAATACAGTCAGACATACTGTTATTATTATAATAATCACACATTACCACTACCAATAAACATTAGTAACTATCATAATATTCACTATAATAATTATTTTAAAATCCACTCATAATCAAAATGTCCAAATATGGTAATATTATTAAATAATCACACACAGTACAATACCTAAACTAAAATATTATAATAACCTCACTACTAAAATTATAACACACACTATATTATTGTATACTATTAAATGGTTTCATTGAAGTCAGTTATGATCTCTGACATTGTTGTTGGACGTTCTCTACGATTCTCCTTCAAACATCGTTCAATAAGAGCTTTAAATGTTGGTCGTCGAATACTGTTAATATAAAGTTGTCTCTGAGCTACCTCAGGAATACAACATATCATCATTTCAATCAAGACAACACCATAACTGTAAACATCCATTGCAGGAGAATGGGTCTCTTGGTACACCAGCTTCTGGAGCAGAATAAACTGGATTACCTGGATTGACTGTATGACCAATCATTGGTTGAAGATTAGCTGAACCATAGTCTGATACCTTGGCTCTCCATCCAAACTGCCCATGTGTAAGAAGGACATTAGCAGTGCTGACATCTCTATGTACTATTGGGTCTGGTTTAAAGAGGTGGAGATAGTTGAGTCACACAGGCTATATCTTGACTGATAGCTAAAACAGCATGATAGGGTAGAGGACCAGCTTCTAGCTCTTTTCGAAGACTAGTTGGCATTAGTTCTGAGAGGATGATAGGAGTACCCTCTCGAGTGGCCACCTATGAACTGGAGGAGATTGGGATGACGTACTCGAGCAGCAATCTCCATTTCTCGTGTAAAAACTGATATGTTATATGGTGACAGGATAACTTCGTGAAGACATTTGGCAGCCACTCTAAGAAACCACAAAATTTAGCCACCTTGACTTCTCCACAACTTCCTTTCCCAAGGATCTCCTCAGTCATCTCAATCTCCTCCCTTCTTACTACCCAGTAAAATTGTTCTTGTAACTGTTGAACTTGTTGTTGAAGTGGGTGGCATTAGCTTGATGTGTTTTTGAAGAGCAATGGTTTGACTCTTGAGTTGTTGACGAAGATCTTCATGTTCTTGACAAAGGTCATCAAACTCTTGACGTAGTACTCTTTCCCTCTCTCTATCTGACTATCTTGTAACTGTTGTTGAAGTAACCTTTGTTCACGTTGAAGTGTAGCTTGAGTTTGTTGTTTCTCTTGAAGTTCTTGACGTAGTTGTTGATGTGTTTCTTTTGTTTCAAGATCCCTCTGAATTGCTATTGTCATATTCTATCTGCTGTTGTTTGGTATCTTGTAGCTCTTTTGTTGGTAACTTCAAGTTGTTGTGTTAAACATTGAATTTCTCTATCTTTATCTTGTAACTTTTGATGACGGAAAGAAGATCGACGTCTAACAGCTTGTACAGTAAGTTGAGATTGTCCATGTCTCCTAGAAGGTTGTACAGATATCTCTCGTCTCTTCTGTCGTAGCTTAAGTTGATATTCTTCAGTAGATGTCAGGTTAGTTATTACATCTCCTACAGTCCACTGGTCATCATTACATACTACAGTGAGAAATATAGTATGTTACAATAGTATTGAGTTATGAGACTAGTTTGTAATATAAACAGTTAATGTGTGTTAATACTCCTATATCATACTGTGTGATAATACTGATAATGTGTGTGTGTACTATATAACAAATACTATCATCAATAGACAGTACTTACTAAGTTCCATTACTGTAGTATTATTGACGTTACCCCTTTGGAATCCTAAAAGAAAACTTTGTATTCCACCAAATTGTACTACCCATACAGTGGTAGGTGACACATTCCATAATGAGAGGGAGTGGGTATATCTCTTAGTCACTGACTCTGGTATATTGAGCTATAAGATGGAATATAGTGTACTATATGACATTATAATAATGATGTTATGATATTACTACAAAACTAGTCATTATACATGTAACATCAGTGGATACATGTACTCTAGTAACAGACTATAACTTTGTATGAACTGGTAGAGTTGACATGTTACAATACTTTAAAACATGAACATAAGTACTTATGTACAGTCTTTAATAACTGAATTATAACTATAAACAAATCAGATATATCAATAGACTATACTATCATAAATGTTAACATACTATAGTGTCAGGACTACAGGTATCAAACCAGGTCATAAAAACAATAACTATTATCAACTATATCGAGGGTTAACTTCAGAGGTCAAAGTTCAAATAGTCACACTTTATTATATCCCCTCATACTGTAAATTCACAGACATTAACTCACTTTGTGTTAGAGTTAGGTCACATGATAACTAGTAACTAACCTTTGTCCATGTCTTTGCATCAATGTTAAATAACCAGCTGTCACCAAATGTACCAAATGATTTATCATATCCACCCACTATCATCACATGTAGGTCACTGATAATAGTGGTGGCATGACCAGATCTACTCTGAGGCCAACACACAGATTTGTGAAGTGGTTCACTTATCTTCTCCCAGTGCTAGGTAGATAATATTCAAGTTAACATATTATACAATTAACATAGCAGTAATTAATACTGTATACTGGGAAATGTTTAAGAATATTGTTCATTTCATATATAGTTTATGTGGATTTTAATTTAGTTACTATACTTCCTCAATAAGGCCTGGATATTTATTTCAATAAACAACAGGGAAAATTTACTATTTGAGGTCAATATTTAAAATATAATTGTGAATTATTAAAGTTTCTAGAATGAAAAGTGATTCTGAATATACATTCCTAATAAACTTTAAATTTTAAACTTTGTATATCAGTTAGTAAATGATAGATCAAGCATTGACAGTTTTAAGTAAATGTTTAAGGAATTTATCAAATTCTACATTTTCTGAATAGAAAAAAATTAATAAACTGCTTTTTGTGTGTTGTTCACTTTCAGACAGAACAACTTAACAATAGACAATTTTGTTGAGCAGTCATTGTATCATTTATTCAAGGATAACATTAAACTTCATTGACTCACAGAAAAAAGGGAGGCTACTATTCAAGGTGACAATTATTCAATGAAATATGGTATCACTATATAGTTGACTAAAGGAATGTTTCAGTTATCAATATAACCTCTAAGTTGATCAAAGAAATATTAACAAACAATAAATCACTTGTTTATTAATAAAACAGTTCCTAATAATAATATAAAGACATTATATACTCTAAATTTAGTTCATTTAACAATATCAAACTTTTAAAACTTGATTACTCCCACAATATTATACAGTAACTAAATACTTTAACTTAATACATATTGTACTCACCACTGCAGTCATTGTACACTGAGCAATATACACAGTGTTAATAGTACCATTAGGAGTAATACCACCAAATAACAGAGCTCTATTATTTGGTAGTGATGTAAAAGTGAAGTTACTACAAGGAGGTGGGCATTCTCCACTAATATCTGGTAGTATCCACTGACCTGATAAACAACTGTTTAAAATTGTACTTGATATATAATGTATTGATAACATGATATATTGATCTTCTTACCACTGGATAACTGATAATAGTGGTGTTCATTAGTACGAACGTTACCACCAAAAACATCACTATACTGAGCACCAGATTGTGGAGAGGTAGGATGTGGACCATATCCACCAACTACCAGTAGATAATCCATTTCATTGAATGTAAAGTGATATCATCCACAGCTTGACTTCATCATTGGACCCATACTTGGATTAGTTGGGAACAGTTCATTCCATGTAAGTGAATCCGTTATTAATGAGTTGACACTATTGTGACGACACTGGCCATGATTACAATAGCCTCCAAAATAGTAGATCCTGTTACTGATAACAGTGGAGGCATAATAATAGAGACCCAGTGGAGGTTTTCCATTAGTAGGTCGCTGTTCCCACCTACCAGTTGGTAAGTGAAATAACTCAATAACAGAGGTTGTCCTCCATTTGAGTTCATTATCATGTACTCTAGGGAGAACATCTATATTACCACCCCACATGTAGAGATAGTCACCCACTATATGTGTGGAGTGATCTGACCTCTTTTTAGGTACATAATAATCTGTAGAACATGACACACACACACATAACAATAGATAATTATTGTTATCATACCTGATCTAAACATTTTCAGAGCTGGTGGTAGTTACATACTCTTTTCCTTTAGGCAGCAATTCCACGCCCTCTTAATAATGAGCCTCTCCCTTTTAAAGATTTTGTCAGTGAAAGCTTGCCAAAAAATCTTCTGCAAGCGAGATGTTAGGAAACAATTATTATACATATCATATAGTACCATTATTGTCAAATTAGTACAGGTTCTGTTAAGTGTGACAATATATTGAGAATGATCCTCTACATTGATGTATACTTCAGTGGTTTAGTAGCTGAACTATAGTCTATGAACTTAAAGAACATTATATAAGTGTTCTATAGTATCTTATTAACAATGACATCATAGTAATATATTTAACTATTATGAGTCAGGATGATATTGTACAAGTTATATAGATTGTTATCAGTACAATTATAATACACTAGTGTTGTTTTAATTTACCCTTTTTATAATTTTAGTTAGTTATAGTTAGTTTTTCTGTAAGAGGTTTAATTTTACTTTTGTTTCTCAATTTAAGAATAATTTTAGTTAGTTATAGTTAAATTTAATGAATGTATTATTAGATTAAAGGTATTGTTTGTTTGTCTTAAGAAGTATTTCATTCTCTAGTTTGTGCCACCTGCCAATTGGTTCTTCTACCATTTTGATGCATTCTAAACTTTGGGAAAAAAATCTTGTTGATGAGGCAGGAATAATGAGAATATCCTGAGCCATATGTGCTAAAGTTGCATATAACTTTTTCATTTTCTACCCAAAATCTAATTGGGTATAGTGTCATCTAGATCTAGTGTAAAAATACTCTTGTATAGCAGTGATAATACTATACATTATTGTCTTCCTCTTCTACCCTATTATACACCCAAGGTGAAAGGTATACATGTGGTCTTACTGCTCACTTGTATAGCAGTAATAGCACTATCATATAAGCTGTAATGTCTTCCTCTTCTATTATAGACCTATTATAGACCCAAGGTGAAAGGTATTACATCATTAGGTCTGCTCACTCAATGGTGACCACTATCATTATTGTTTCCTCTTCTACTACACCCAAGTGAAAGGTATACATGTGGTCTTACTGATCAGCATGTTAGCACTATCCTATATATGTTGCATTGATAGTGAAAGGTATCTTTAGTTATTAGTTATCACTTACAAGTTATCATCTCATAACTTTAGTTTATCTTTTGCGCAGTTCTGACAGTTATGTATTGAGTACAGGTATCTGTTGTTTTAGTTCATACTAACTATACTAGTTAGTTAATAGTTAGTTTTTGCCATTATTGCATTAATTTTAGTTAGTTTGAGTTATAGTTTCTTGGTGTCCAGAAACTTATAGTTAGTTTTAGTTAGTTAAAGTGTCAGATGAAAAAGATTTAGATATAGTTAGTTAACTAAAAGTCAAATAGACTAAACTAAAAGGGTTTTAGATATAGACTTATAGTTAACTAAAACAACACTTTAAAACAGTATTAATGCATGGCCTGCTCCTTCACATAGAGAGGGTGTTCCTCTCTATTTAAGGAGTTGGATATGATTGAAGAAAAAACAAAGAATGGTCTAATGGACTGTGATAGAGCTAGCTATAGCCTCATTAATTCTTACTGCATGAAAACTGCATATGGTCCAAACTATACTATATTTGATTACATCAACACTGTGTGTGTTATTATTAACATACTTATGACAATTTCTCTGTGTTAACTGAATTACACATACATACATGCATTAACTCACAAAAGTTTAGAAGTACCACTCTTACTTCTCCTGTTCCTCTGTATGGTACACAAATCCTTAAGATTGTGAAACATAGAGTATCTGTTTGTTTATGCAATTATCAAGTAGGAAGGAAACTCAATAAGAGAGGAGTATATATAGTTAATATATATGAGGAGTGGATACTAGTTATCTTATTACTATTAATGTAATATAATACTCTACTATCTATATTGGGAGTGTACCCCTTTCATAATTGGGTTAGAGTGGGTTGGTTTATCCATGTACTACATATCAAGGTCAGTTTACTAGGGTGAAAAATGGCTGATAACAGATTAGGAAGAGATGCTAGGTAGCTTATATTACTGAAGATAGTGAAAGTTTATATTTGAAGCATTCGAGGCAATAGTAGATGCATGTAAAGAAAAGAATTTAATTTCTATAGCACCTTCAAAAAAAATCTTACTGATACTTTTAGTGGTCAAACTACAGAACAAAGAACTGGAAAACTTATTCAATCTATTTTGTCATAGGGTGAATTTGAATTTATATCCAGTATAGATTATTATAACTCTCTAATTAATATGTTCTATTATAGTTGACTATGATCTACCTTCTTACAACAGTCTAATAGGTGATCATACTGATATAGAAGAAAGTGTCCCTACTACTACCACTGGAGGACAGGTATGACCTCTTGTATCTTAATATTGCCATTTTGTTTCCATGTAGATGAAGGTATTGTTTCTGGTATAAAAAGAAAAAAAGATGAATAATTATGTCATATACTTTTTCTTAATACATGTATCATTTCATAGACTGAAGCTGATTGTTAGTTGGCCATTTAGTAAAAAAACGTCATGTTGATGATAAATGATCTTTCTATTACTATCATATGGAAGCTAAATCAGGACAGTGGAATAGCTTTAATCATTAACAATGAATATTGGATGATCTTGATGTAAACAAACTGGATCAAAAGAAGTCATTGTCACCAGAGGATGATCTTTTTAGCTTTAGTACTTGTTGAGACAATGTTGCTTTTGTGCTCAAAGAAAAAGCTCTGTTTAAATTTAAGCGCTCTAACTATTATAATAACCTCACTACTAAAATTATAACACACCCTATATTATTGTATACTATAAATGTTTCATTGAAGTCTGTTATGATCTCTGACATTGTTGGACGTTCTCTACGGTTCTCTTTCAAACATCGTTCAATAAGAGCTTTAAACATTGGTTGTCGAATACTGTTAATATGAAGTTTGTCTCTGAGCTACTTTCAGGAATACGACAGATCATCATTTCAAATCAAGACAACACCATAACTGTAAACATCCATTGCAGGAGAATGGTCTCTTGGTACACCCAGCTTCTGGAGCAGAATAAACTGGGATTACCTGGATTGACTGTATGACCAATCATTGGTGAAGATTAGCTGAACCATAGTCCGATACCTTGGCTTCCACCACCCCAATAATTGGCTGAAGAAGGACATTAGCAGTGCTGACATCTCTATGTAGTATAGGGTCTGGTTTAAAGAGGTGGAGATAGTTGAGACCACAGGCTATATCTTGACTGATAGCTAAAACAGCATGATAGGGTAGAGGACCCAGACTCTAGCTCTTTTTTCGAAGACTAGTTGGCATTAGTTTATGATACGATGATAGGAGTACCCACTCGAGTGGCACCTATGAACTGAAGGAGATTAGGATGACGTACCTTGAGCAGCAATCTCCATTTCTCGTGTAAAAAAACTGATATGTTATATGGTGATAGGATAACTTCATGAAGACATTTGGCAGCTACTCTAAGGCCACGAATTTTAGCCACCTTAACTTCTCCCAACCTCCTTTTCCAAGAACCTCCTCAGTCATCTCAATCTCCTCTCTATCCTCACTACCCAGTGAAATTGTTCTTGTAACTGTTGAAACTTGTTGTTGAAGAGTGACATTAGCTTGCTGTGCTTGTTGAAGAGCAATGGTTGAGTCCTGAAGTTGTTGACGAAAAGTATCACGTTCTTGACATAGTTGTCTTTCCCTCTCTTCTTGATCTTGTAGCTGTTGTTGAAGTAACCTTTCTCTATTTTCATGATCTATTAGTTCACGTTGAAGTATAGCTTGAGTTTGTTGTTTCTCTTGAAGTTCTTGATGTAGTTGAAGTAGTTGTCTTTCTTTTGTTTTCAAGGTCCTCTTGAAGAGCTCTTGTCATATCTATCTGCTGTTGTTTGGTATCTTGTTGCTCTTTGTTGGTAACATCAAGTTGTCGTGTTTAAAACATTGAATTTCTCTATTTTTTGTCTTGTGGCTCTTGATGTTGATGATGAAGGTTGAAGACGTGTAGGAGATTGGACAGTAAGTTGAGGTTTTTCATGTGTCATAAAAGGTTGTATAGATGTTTCTTGTCTCTTCTGTTGTAACTTAAGTTGGTATTCTTCAGTCGACCTCAGGTTAGTTATTACATCTCCTACAGTCACTGTTCATCATTACATACTACAGTGAGAGATATAATATGTTATAATATAATTGAGTTATGAGGACTAATTTGTAATATAAACAGTTAGTGTGTCAACACTCCTATATCATACTGTGATAATACTGATAATGTGTGTATGTACTATATAACAAATACTATCATCAATAGATAATACTTACTAAGTTCTATCACTGTAGTATTATTGAGTTTACTAAAATCTTTAAATCCTCCAAATTGTATTACCCATACAGTGGTAGGTGACACATTCCATAATGAAAGTGAGTGTTTATCTATCTTAGTTACTGACTCTAGGTATATTGAGCTCTAAAGATGGAATATAGTGTACTATATGATTTTATAATAATTATGTTATGATATTACTACAAAACTAGTCATTATACATGTAACATCAGTGGATACATGTACTCTAGTAACAGACTATAACTTTGTATGAACTGTTAGAGTTGACATGTACAATACTTTAAAACATTAACTCACGTTGGGTGTTAGCGTTAGGTCACATGATAACTAGTAACTAACCTTTGTCCATGTCTTTTATATCAATGTAAATAACCAGCTGTCAGTAATAAATTTTAATGATTTGTCCATTCCACCTACCACCAGTACATGTAGGTCACTGATAATAGTGGCAGCATGGCCATGTCTTCTCTGGGGCCAATTCACAGAGTTAGGAAGTGGTTCACTTATCTTCTCCCAGTGCTGGGTAGATAATATTCAAGTTAACATATTATACAATTAACATAGCAGTAATTAATACTGTACACTGGGAAATGTTTAAGAATATTGTTTATTTTATAGTTTATGTGGATTTTCATTTAGTTACTATATTTCCTTTATAATAACCTGGGACATCTATTTCAATATTGATCAACAACAGGGCATTTACTATTTGAGGTCAATATTTAAAAAAAATTAATTGTGAATTGGACAACTTTGCAATAGACAAATAACAAATATATCCTTTTTAGATAGAAAATTTAGCAATAAACCCTTTGTTGAGGAGCCATTTGTCTGACAGCATTTATTCAAGGGGCTGTGTCAATTTCACTGACATACAGAAAAAAAGGAGCTGACTATTCAAGAGTGATATTTATTCAATGAAATATGGTATCACTATATAGTTGACTAAAGGAATGTTTCAGTTATCAATATAACCTCTAAGTTGATTAAAGAAATATTAACAAACAATAAATCACTTGTTTAATAAAAACAGTTTTCCTAATAATAATATAAAGACATTATATACTATAAATTTAGTTCATTCACATAATATCAAACTTAAAACTTGATTACTCCACAATATTATACAGTAACTAATACTTTAACTTAATACATATTGTACTTACCACTGCAGTCTTTGTACACTGAGCAATATACACAGTGTTACCATAACCATCAGGAGTATCACCACCAAATAACAGAGCTCTGTTATTAGGTAGTGATGTAAGAGTGAAGGAATAACAAGGAGGTGGGTATTCTCCACTAATATCTGGTAGTGTCCACTGACCGTGAAATACAAACAGTTATTGGATGTATAATGTATTGATAACATGATATATTGGATCTTCTTACCACTGGATAACTGATAATAGTGGTTTCATTTGTACGACATTATTACTAGGAGTATAACCATACTGAGCACCAGGTTGTGGAAAGGTGGGTTCTAGACCAATACCACCAACAACCAGAAGAAATCCATGTTAACTGAATGTAAGTGATATCATCCCACAGTGTGACTTCATCATTGGACCCATACTTGGATTAATTGGGTACAGTTCATTCCATGTAAGTGAATCTGTTATTAATGAGTTAAGACTATTGTGACGACACTCGTCATGACTACAATAGCCTCCAAATAGTAGATTCTGTTACCAATACAGTTGAGGCATAACTAGAGATACCCAGTGGGAGGTTTTCCATTAGTAGGTCGTTGTTCCCATTTACCAGTTGGTAAGTGAAATAACTCAATAACAGAGGTCATCCTCTGTTTGACTTCATTTATCATGGTACTCTAGGGACACCATCTATACTACCACCCCACATTAGAGTAGTCACACCACTATATGTGTGGAGTGATGAGACCTCTTTGTAGGTACATAATAATCTGTAGAACATGACACACACCACATAACAATAGATAATATTATTATCATACTTGATCATAGGTGTAGCCATTTCAGAACTTGTAGTAGTAATGTTTACTCTTTGTTGTCTTGTGACTTTGAAATGGATACGCCCTCTAAATAATTAGACACACCCTCTCTTTAGATTCTATTAGTGGCGAGACCTTGTCATTTTGCAAGTAATTTAATAGATCATTAAGTACCATATATTATATTATTATATGTGTATCATTATTGTAAAGTTAATGTTATATGTGACAATATACTAAGATTGATCCTCTTTAAGTGGATTAGCAGCAGTCAATGGATTAAAGATCCTTATGTAAGTGTATTGTTAATATATTTATCAGCAATGATATCATACAATATATTTTCTATTATAAGCCAGGATATTGTACAAGTTGCATATATTTGTTACTGGTACAATTATAAGATAATACAGTTTAAATGATAGCCCATGGATTGCTTCTTTACGTAGAGAGAGTGCTCTCTCTATTTAAAGAGGAGATAGCTATTAATGAAGAACAGATCAATTTAGTGTCTAAGGGATTGTTATATGTTAGCTATAGCCTGAGTTAATTTTTCTGCATGAAAACTGCATGTGCCCAAAATTATATTATATTAGTATCTCCTACTATTTAACACACTTATGAAAAAATGTCTGTGTGACAGTCAACTAGACCACATTTCCCATGCATGTATCATAGTTCACAATACGTCAAAAAATGGAGTTTACTTCTCTTGTTCCTTGATGGTAATAAATCCTTAGATTATGAAATTATAGATCTATGTTAAACTATTGTGTACAATATCAAGTAAGGAAGAAACCCAAAAAAGAAAAAGGAATATTATATATAGTTACATATATGAGAAGTGGATACAGTTATCTTATCGCTACTAATGTAATATAATACTTTACATCTATGTTGGGAGTGTAACCTCCATAATTGGGGGGTAGAACAGGTTGGTTTACCCATGTATGTATCAAGATCAGTTACTAGTGAAAAAAATGGCTGATTAAAAGATTAGGAAGCGATGCTAAAGCAAAGCTATTCGTGCTAACATTACCTGATCTAGGGAAAGTTATATCTGAAGCAAGCACTTGTGACGAGTAGTAGGTGCATGTGCAGAAAATAATTTAATTTCTACACCACTCTCAAAAAACCTCACTGATACCTTTGTGGTTCAAACCACTGAACAAATGAGGC
The DNA here is from genome assembly GCF_016097555.1 of Gigantopelta aegis. Taxonomy (NCBI): domain Eukaryota; kingdom Metazoa; phylum Mollusca; class Gastropoda; order Neomphalida; family Peltospiridae; genus Gigantopelta; species Gigantopelta aegis. The sequence continues at coordinate 110,622 of NW_024533097.1, forward strand.
TGGAAAACTATTCAATCCATCCAGTCATCTGTTGAAGTATTTCCAAATAATATGGACATTTTTCTTTGTGGTATTTGATTCATAATCAAGACAGTGAAAACTCAACAGTAGCAGTTAATATGCTAAAAAATGTAAGTATTTTATAGCATTTTAATGTAGGGTGTGGCAAGATGTACTTGGCCTGATAATTGGACAGCAGTAGTAACACAGTGTTAAGTATATATTATTATTATTATGGGGGTCTAACTCTTTGTTAACATTAGCTCAATTTGAACATATATACAGGGTTATTGAAACTGGTAATGAAATCTTACATTACAAGAGCTAGGTCACCACATATAAATAATAACTTGTAATTACAAAATTAATAAATGAAAACAGTTACGATAAGGATTATTATAACAAATAATAAATATAGTCATACATACCATATTATTATAATAATCACACACATAGTACAATAACTAAACTAACTATTATAATAACCTTACTACTAAAATTATAACACACACTATATATTGTATACTATTAAATGGTTTCATTGAAGTCTGTTATGATCTCTGACATTGTTGGACGTTCTCTACGATTCTCTTTCAAACATCGTTCAATAAGAGCTTAAACATTGGTCGTCGAATACTGTTAATATGAAGTTGTCTCTGAGCTACCACAGGAATACGACAGATCATCATTTCAATCAAGACAACACCATAACTGTAAACATCCATGTGCAGGAGAATGGTCTTTGGTACACCAGCTTCTGGAGCAGAATAAACTGGATTACCTGGATTGACTGTATGACCAATCATTGGTTGAAGATTAGCTGAACCATAGTCTGATACCTTGGCTTTCCATTTACCACTAATTGGCTGAAGAAGGACATTAGCAGTGCTGACATCTCTATGTAGTATTGGGTCTGGTTTAAAGAGGTGGAGATAGTTGAGACCACAGGCTATATCTTGACTGATAGTCAGAACAGCAGGATAGGGTAGAGGACCAGTTTCTAGCTCTTTTCGAAGACTAGTTGGCATTAGTTCTGAGAGGATATAGGAGCACCACTCGAGTGGCTCCTATGAACTGAAGGAGATTGGGATGACGTACTCGAGCGGCAATCTCCATTTCTCTTGTAAAAACTGATATGTTTATATGGTGACAGGATAACTTCATGAAGACATTTGGCAGCCACTCTGAGGCCACGAAATTTAGCCACCTTGACTTCTCCCCACCTCCTTTCCCCAAGGACCTCCTCAGTCATCTCAATCTCATCCCTCTTTACTACCCAGTAAAACTTTTCTTGTAACTGTTGAACTTGTTGTTAGAAGAGTGTTATTAACTTGCTGTATTTGTTGAAGAGCAGAGGTTTGACTCTTGGAGTTGTTGACGAAGATCTTGTTCAATGATGTCATGTTGTTGACGATAATCATCAAGTTCTCGGTGAAGATTATCACACTCTTGACATAGTACTCTTCTCTCTCTTGACTATATTGTAGCTGTCGTTGAAGTAACCTTTCTCTATTTTCATACTCATGTTGAAGAGTAGCTTGAGTTTGTTTTTTCTTTGAAGTTCTATGCGTAATTGATGTAGTTTGACTTTCTTTTGTCTGAAGACCTTCTCGAAGAACTCTTTCTCTCTCTTGATTATCTTGTAGCTGTCGTTGAAGTAACTTTTTCTCTATTTTCATGCTCATGTTGAAGAGTAGCTTGAGTTTTGTTTTTTTCTCTTGAAGTTCTATACCTAATTGATGTAGTTGCCTTTCTTTTGTCTGAAGATCCTCTCGAAGAACTCTTTCTCTATCTTGATTATCCTGTAGCCTTAGCTGTCGTTGAAGTAACCTTTCTCTATTTTCATGCTCATGTTGAAGAGTAGCTTGAGTTTTGTTGTTGTTTCTCTTGAAGTTCTATACCTAATTGATGTAGTTGTCTTTCTTTTATCTGAAGGTCCTCTTGAAGGACTCTTTCTCTCTCTTGACTGTCTTGTAGCTCATGTTGAATTTTAGCTTGAGTTTTTGTTTCTTTGAAGTTCTTGATGTAGTTTGATGTAGTCTTAGTTGATCTGGTTGTATTTTCTTTGTCTGAAGGTCTTGACATAGTTGAAGTTGTTGTTGAAGAGCGGTATTAGCTTGACGTGTTTGGTGAAGAGCAGTGGTTGACTCTTGGAGCTGTCGACGAAGATCTCGTTTGACATTGTCACATTGTTGACGGTAATCATCATGTTTCTCGCCGAAGGTCATCACACTCTTGACATAGTTATTTTTCTCTCTCTTTGACTATCCTGTAGCTGTTGTTGAAGTAATCTTTCTCTATTTTCTTGCTCATGATGAAGAGTAGCTTGAGTTTGTTGTTTTCTCTTGAAGTTCTGTACGAAGTTGATATAGTCGTAATTGATTAGTTGTATTTCTTTTGTCTGAAGGTCCTCTTGAAGAACTTTTTCTCTCTTTGACCATCTTGTAGCTCATGTTGAAGTGTAGCTTGAGTTTGTTGTTTCTCTTGAAGTTCTTGACGTAGTTGATTTAGTTGTCTTTCTTTCTTTGAAGGTTCTCTTGAAGAACTCTTGTCATATCTATCTGCTGTTGTTTGGTATCTTGTAGCTCTTTGTTTGGTAACTTGAAGTTGTTGTGTTAAATGTTGTATTTCTGTATCTTTCTCTTGTGACTCTTGATAGAGTAAAGAAGAAGGGTCGGAAAACGTCTAAGAGTTTGGACAGCAAGTTGAGGTTTGCCAATGTCGTATAGGTAAGACCTCAAGAAGTTTGTGCAGACATTTCTTGTGGATGTCTTTTTGTTGTAGCTTAAGTTCGTATTCTTCAGTGGACATCAGGTTAGTGATTACATCTCCTAGAGACCACTGGTCATCATTGCATACTACAGTGAGAGTTATAGTATTTTGAGACTAGTTTGTAATATAAAACAGTTAGTGTGTCAATACTCCTATATCATACTGTGATAATAATGATAATGTGTGGTGTGTGTACTATATAACAAATATAGACACTACTATTACTAGTTCTATCACTGTAGTATCATTGAGTTTGTTAATAAATTTATATCCTCCAAATTGTATTACCCATACAGTGGTAGTGACACATTACATACTGAGAGGGAGTGGGTGGCCATCTCTCATAGTCACTGACTCTGGTATATTGAGCTATAAGATGGAATATAGTGTACTATATGACATTATAATAATGATGTTATGATATTACTACAAAACTAGTCATTATACATGTAACATCAGTGGATACATGTACTCCTAGTAACAGATTATAACTTTGTATGAACTGGTAGAGTTGACATGTTATACAATACTTTAAAACATGAACATAAGTACTTATGTACAGTCTTTAATAAACTGAATTATAACTATAAACAAATCAGATATATCAATAGACTATACTATCATAAATGTTAACATACTATAGTGTCAGGACTACAGGTATAAAACCAGGTCATAAAAAACAATAACTATTATTGATCACATGATAACTAGTAACTAACCTTTGTCCATGTCTTTGTATCAATGTTAAATAACCAGCCGTCAAGTGTCACTGATGTAGCACCCATTCCACTCACTATCATCACATGTAGGTCACTGATAATGGTGGTGCATGACCATATCTACTCTGAGGCCAATTCACTGATTTGTGAAGTGGTTCACTTATCTTCTCCCAGTGCTGGATAGATAATACTCAAATTAACATATTATACAATTAACATAGCAGTAATTAATACTGTATACTGTACTGGGAAATGTTTAGGAAATTGTTCTTTTTATAGTAATTTAGTTATTATTTTTCATTCAATAAGACCTGGGACATCTATTTCAATATTGAACAACAACAGGGAAATTTACTATTTGAGGACATTATCTAATCAAGGACAGTATTTAAAATATAATTGTGAATCATTAAAGTTTCTAGAGTTAAAAGTGATTCTGAACATTCTTGATAAACAATAGTTTTAAACTTTGTATATCAGTTAGTAAATGATAGATCAACCATTGACAGAACTTTAAAACAATTATTACCTCTTAATTGTTTAAGGACTTTATCAAAATACAGTTAATTCATGACTGAATAAACATTTTTTAAAAAATAAAAATTATCTGTTTTTGCATTTTTCACTTAAAGACAAAACAACTTAATATTAATTAATAAAATATCTATATTATTATTATTATATATATATATATTAATATTAATATCAATTATGATGTAATTGACAAGAGTTTTAAGTAAATGTCATTTCTTGTGAACTTAATTGTTTAAGTAATCTTGCAAACTGTAGCTATTTTTTGACTGATAAATTTTTTTTGTAATGAAACTTTTTTGTGTTTGTTTGCTTTTAGACTGGGACAACTTTGCAATAGACAATTTTGCCAAGAAGCATTACAGAATTTATTCAAGGTAGCACCAATTTAACTGACATATATAGAAAAAAGGAGGCTTCTATTGGCTACTCCGCAAGAGTGGCATTTAATCAAGGAAATATGATATCACTTTAATTGACTAAAGGAATGTTTTAGTTATCAAATTCTTTAATCAACTTAGAGGCTATATTGACAATATAACCTCTAAGTTGATTAAAGAAATATTAACAAACAATGAATAACTTGTTTATTAATAAAAACAGTTCCTAATAATAATATAAAGACATTATATACTATAAATTTAGTTCATTCAATAATATCAAACTTTAAACTTGATTACTCCACAATATTATACATTAACTAAAGTACTTTAACTTAATACATATTGTACTCACTACTGCAGTCTTTGTACACTGAGCAATATACACAGTGTTAATAGTACCATTAGGAGTATTACCACCAAACAGCAGAGCTCTGTTATTAGTAGTGATGTAAGAGTGAAGGAATAACAAGGAGGTGGACATTCTCCAGTGATTTCTGGTATTATCCACTGACCTGGAAATACAAATAGTTATAAAATTGTACTTGATGTATAATGTATTAATAACATGATATATTGATCTTCTTACCACTGGATAACTGATAATAGTGGTGTTCATTAGTACGAATACATCACCACCCATTATTCCCTTATCACTATACTGAGCACCAGATTGTAGAGAGGTAGGATGTGGACCAATACCACCAACTACCAGCAGATATTCAGCTTTCTTGAATGTAAGAGATATCATCCCACAGCTTGACTTCATCATTGGACCCATACTTGATTAGTTGGGAACAGTTCATTCCATGTAAGTGAATCTGTTATTAATGAGTTCAGACTATTGTGACGACACTTGTCATGACTACAACGTCCCCCAAAATAGTAGATCCTGTTACTGATAACAGTAGAAGCATAGCTATTGACACCCAGTGGAGGTTTCCCATTGGTAGGTCGTTGTTCCCATCTACCAGTTGGTAAGTGAAATACGTCAATAACAGAGGTCATCCTCCATTTGACTTCATTATCATGTACCTTAGGGAGACCATCTATATTACCACACCCACATGTAGAGGTTGTCACCCACTATATGTGGCAGTGACGGTTCCTCTTTGTAGGTATATAATAATCTGTGGAACATTACACACATTCATAACAATACATAGCTACTATTATCATACCTGATATAGGTGTAGTCATTTCTGAACGTAGTGGAGGTTACATATAATCTTTGATGTTGTTTCTTGTTACAGCAAACTATGCAAGAAATGTTAGAAATGGACACGCCCTAACATAATGAATTAAGATTTGGAACGTTGCCAAGAATAGAAAAATCTTTATTCAAGTGATCTAATAGACCATTAGGTAGCCATTATTATACATCATTATGATACCATTATTGTCAAGTTAGCACAAGTGATGTACAATGGTGTCCTGGTCCATAATAGTTATACAATGTCTTTGTTATAAAGACACCGCACAGCACTTATGTACTGATCTTTATCTCTTCACTTAAGCAGTTTGTCACTTATAGATGATCAATCTTTTGTTGATTCCAGTACATTGTTGAACATTACCAGTACAACTATAAGACAATACAGTCTGGATGCACAAGGCAACATGGCCTGCTCCTTCACATATATAGAGAGAGTTCCTCCCTATGTGAAAGAGCTAGACATATATCCCTATATGCTAAATGATTGAAAACAGATGAAGAAGGATCCAAGAAACTAATAGAGTAGTCTGAGTTACTGCTTAAGACTATGAAAACATAGAATATCTATTGTGAACATACATCATATACAATCATCAGGTAGGGAGGAAACTCAAGAAGAGGAAGTATATATAGTTACATATATGAAGAGTGGACACTAGTTATCTTATCACTACTAATGTAATATAATACTTTACTATCAATGTAGGAGTGTACACCTGTCATAATTGGGTTAGAGTGGGTTGGTTTATCCACGTACTACATATCAAGGTCAGTTTACTAGGATGAAAAATGGCTGATAAAAGATTAGGAAGAGATGCTAAGGCAGCTATTCGTGCTTATATTACTGATCTAGGGAAAGTTATATCTCAAGCACTTGTGACGATAGTAGGTGCATGTGCAGAAAATAATTTAATTCCTACAGCCCTTTCAAACAACCTCACTGATTCCTTTAGTGGTCAAACCACTGAACAAAGAACTGGAAAACTTATTCAATCTATCCAGTCATCTGTTGGAATTATTTCCAAATAATTTGGACACTTTTCTTTGTGTATTGATTGACAGTCAAGACAGTGAACTTACTCAAACAGTAGCAGCTAATATTGCTAGAAAATGTAAGTACATATCGTATTGTAACTGTCTAATTCATATGCTACTATTATAGATGGTCATGACCTACCTTCTTACAACAGTCTAATAGGTAATCATACTGATATAGGAGAAAGTGTCCCTACTACTACCACTGGAGGACGAGGTAAGTCTTCTTCCTGTATCTTACTATTGACATACTGTTTTCCATGTAGATGAAGGTGTTGTTTCTGGCGTAAAAAGAAAAAAAGAGGAAGAAAAAGATGAAAATGTATGTCATATAATTTTTCTTAATTACATGTATATATTTCATAGACTGAAGCTGATTGTTTGTGGCCATTTAGTAAAAAAAGTCGTGTTGATGATAATGATCCTTTCTATTACTATCCTATGGAAGCTAAATCAGGACGTGGAATAGCTTTAATCATTAACAATGAATATTGGAATGATGATCCTGATGGTAAAAAAAACTCGCACTGGATCAAAAGAAGATGCCGAAAAAATTGAAAATGACTTTTGAGGCTCTTTGTTATGATGTTTGTCCTTCTTCCTGATCAAGATTGTGAGGAGATGAAACGTGCATTAACCAAGTTAGCAAAAGGAAGGATTTCTAAAGATCATGACAGCTTTATATGTTGTATATTATCTCATGGAGATACATCAGGTGTAGAAGGTGTTGATGGTGAACATATTCCAGTGGGTGACTTAGCCTCTTTAGTAAATGGTAACAATTGTTCCAAACTCCTTGGAAAACCCAAAATTTTCTTTATCCAAGCTTGTCGTGGTGAAAATATACCTGAACCACTTGAATTAGATAATACTTAAAGATGAGGACATTGCTACAGTGGATGGAGGAAAATACAAGTCATTGCCACCAGAGGCTGATTTCTTTTTCAGCTTTAGTACTTGTCAAGATAATGTTGCTTCACGCTCAAAGGAAAAAGGCTCTGCTTATATTCAAGAGCTCTCTGCTGTCCTTAACAAGTATGCTTCAACTCTTAGCCTTTACGAGATGACAATGCTTGTACATGACAGAGTGTCTAAAGAGAAGCGTACAGTTCGTCGAAGTGGAAAGAATTACCCATTTCAACAAATACCTGAGATTATCAGTCGATTACGAGGCAAAGTATACTTCAAGAAAAACTGAGAATTTTGTTTTACAATATATTTTTGAGTTGTTAGCAAAATTTGTTTAATTATTAAACATTTTATGCACACATTTATAATATTAAGGTTTTGCTATTTACTATAAAAAGGTCGTAATTGTATGTAATTGTCCAATTCTTTAGTGAATAGTTCCGATTCAATCCATTCTCCAGGTTTGTATAATGGATTTTTAATCACCAAATCAACATAAAACTTTGCATAAATATGTTGTAATATATCACGGCAATCGCCAACTTTATTGCTAGTGTTTAAAATAAATTTAACTCCAGTAGGTGTCTCAAAGAAATGGAGTTTGTATTTATCAGTAGAATAAGAGAGAAAGCCATCTTTAGTACTGGTCGGGGAGAGACGTGAGATGAGTGACTTGAGGGATAGACCATGCCGTACATAAGTTTGCGTTCTTCTTCTTGAGATATACCTGTGTTCTTACATTTTGACCATTGTCTGTAGTAAAGACACGTACAGTTTCTATCAAAAATGTACAAATTGAAGACAGTCATTTTGTAAAGAAGGACACGCCCACCTTATAAAGTTTCATTCCCGATCCTCGTTTGGGGGTGAGACTGGCTCCAACGCATGTGCAATCTTGTAGGTAGACCACATGGTCTTAGTGAAGGCTAGTGAAGATCTGAAGTTTTGTATTTAATCCAAGCATTTGCAAGATGGTAAATAGCTTTAAATATATTATAATATTTGTATTTTACTGATGTTTACAGGGATTTGTCAAAGTCGTGAAGAACAAAGCATATTTTAAACGTTACCAAGTCAAATTCAGAAGGAGACGAGGTCTGTCACACAATATACCCAAATAAAAATTATTCTATTCTTTTATATAGAGGGTAAAACAGACTATTATGCTCGTAAAAAGATGATCACACAGGACAAGAACAAGTACCATGCCCCTAAATATCGCCTCGTTGTCCGTTTCACAAATGGTGATATAATTTGTCAAGTTGTCAGTTCTCGTATTGTAGGAGATTTCACATTGGCTGCTGCTTATTCTCACGAGCTTCCACGATATGGTATTCATGTAGGACTTAAGAATTATGCTGCTGCATATTGTACTGGATTATTGACAGCACGAAGGGTATGTTCCTGCTATTAGTATAATAATTAGTAAGTCACAAATGGGTAGCTTTAAATTAACTAGGATGTTGTCATGACATTTAGCCATCTTATGCTTTTTATATTGCCTTTTTAAAAGAACTTCCTCCTTTAAAGTTCATATGAAATAAGGATATTTACAGATAAAGGAGCATTGAGCATTCTCCTTTTTAATCTTAATCTATAATTAACAATAACTGATTAAGGGGCATCCTTCTTTTAATAAAATGAACATTAATTGATGATCCTATTAGAAGTTTCATTATATAATACATTAGTTGATGGCCAATGATGTAATTTAATACTTGCTACTCTTGACCTATTAAAATGATGACTATTCCACCAAGATCTCTGAGGCTATCAATATTGTATCAATTAATATCCAAAAAAGGGGATACCCCTAATTAGAGCTTCTAATGACATGTCTAATTTGGAATCAGTACACATATCTTCCTTTATCTTAGCTCCTCACTCAACTAAACATGGCTGACAAATATGAAGGCAATACTGATATAAATGGAGAGGATTACAATGTTGAAGCTCTGGGTGATGGACCACGCCCATTCCGTTGCTGTCTGGATATCGGATTAGTCCGTGTGACCACAGGACATCGTGTCTTTGCTGTACTAAAGGGAGCTGTTGATGGTGGACTGGATATACCCCATAGGTATGGGACTAGTTTTACTTGATGTGTATCAGGTTTTACTTGTAGTGAAAACCGGTTTTATCGGGTATGACTCTGAGTCTTCACAACTTGATGCTGATAGACTGCGTTCATACATCTTTGGAGGTCATGTGATGAACTACATGAATTATTTAACGGAGAACGATGAAGAATATTACAAGAGGCATTTCTCTGAATATGTCAGAGAAGGCATTGGTCCGATGATGTAAGTGTGACATTGTATGTAGCCCCTTTTTAATCTGCCACTCCCACACAAGTCGTAGAACGATATCAGCACTGCAATACTTATTTTCTTTGCACTATCTAGATTGAGACTATGTACAAAAACTGCTCATCAAATGATTAGAGAAAATCCAAGTCATATCAAGAAGGAACGAACTACTGAAGTTAAGAAGAAAAGGTATGTTAACTTTATTTAATAATAGTAAAGATTTATGAATCTCATTCTGTAGATGGAATCGTTCTAAACTTTCTCTTGCTCAACGTAAGGCTAAAATCAAGCAGAAGAAAGAAGCGTTTTTACGACAGCAAAAGAAACATGATGTTGACGAAAGTGATGAAGATTAAAACTTTGATGTTTGAAATAATAAATTTGAATATCAAATAAATGATTTACTGGGTAGTGGGTATTGTTAACCAAAGGATATGACTTAGGGCAAGAAATGCATGCAAGTGGCCTTAATTCAACTTGGTCTTCAGTTCTATAGAGACTACAACTAAAAATCACTATTTTCTACTGTTTCTTTTGTGTTGTAGAAACATTTTGATCTGGTTTTATGGCCAATATAGACAACAGGTTAATATGTTAAGTAGAATGATTGTGTTCTGAAATGTTGTTAAAATGTGTAAAAAAAATTATAAAATTTCATTAATTTACATGTACCAATAAAAGATGCAGTATCATTTATAGCATTTTTAAAAATAATACAATATTTAAGAGCAGTAATATTAATATCACGTAGTAAGGACCTATATAGCTAACTTAATAAAAATTTCAAGTGATCTCATGATGTTGACCGATTCTCAATTTTTGATTCATGTTTTTTTTAAATTTAAATAATATTAAAAATTAATAATAAGATTAATAGTATTGTTTTAGTTTGTTTAAATGTGACTAGTTTATTCTTGTCCTTTAAAAAGTAATTTAATTTAAAGGTTTTAGGATTTTCAATCTCAGTAAGCAAGTACTGTTAATGAGATTCATAGTGCTGATCGACGCGCCCCACAAGAGCATGAAGAAAAAATCTGACGTACATATAAAAAAGAAACTGAAATAGTCATGAGTGCCAGTGTGTTGTGGGCCAGCGTTCTGCAATGCATCAGACCTCTGAGATGGTTACCAGCATACTCTACGGAGTATCCGAAAGGCCGACTAGGATAGGGCTGGTAGTCTCCCTTTAAACGAGATGAGGCTGGTGTATTTGTGGTTCCCGGTTCCTGAATGCGACATTCCCTAAGAGCTGGAATCCCGTACGGCTGGTTTTAAGTTAGGGCGACGCTCCAGCCAGGATTACCTCGCGAAGACGAGGGTTACCAAGCCAGGTGGCGGTCCCAGCTAGCAATAGCAGGGAATCCTGGAGCCTAAGTGGAAGCCTGAGTGGGTGAGCGAGTAGGAATCGTTTGGGCAACACACAAGGGTTTTTTTTTTTTTTTTTAACATGTAACTAAAATATAATTACTATAATTATGTTAACCTCCTTCAATGCTTTATGTCTCACTGTTCAAACTAACTTGTATTTCAATATTCTATTTGTACTCAAAAAAGCTATTTCAATACTATGATATGAAATTATAATTATATTTTTATTTCAATACATGTATGATATGGTTTACAAAACAAATGAAATAAACTGATTGTTATAATCAAAAAAAATATTCATAATGCATAGCATTTATATATATATAGGGTGATTTATAATATAATGGGTTTGTCCTCATTTATATATATATAATGATAGGGTTACAAAATTTAACCCTATAACAATGTACTTTACAATACAATAACACATTGATTTTATCATACACAAAATTAAAAATTTACAAGCAATTAAGTTTACATTAATCATTTTTATCATCATCATTGACATCAATTTGTTCAGGGATAATGCGAGAGAATTGTATAGGAAATAAGATTTGACTGTTACGCCATACTGTATAACGTGGCATAAAAGGTGTAACTGGATTGTCCTCAAATTTAAGCAGTTCTGATGCTCGTCTTCGAAATGTTTTAGTAACCCTTTCAGCTGGTTGGTTTGTGTCTGTGATTGTTACTTCATTTAAGTTTAAAGGATAGACACTGATATCTCTAACAGCTCTGAATTGACCACAGTTATTTAAATGTTCATTTTCAACTCGGAAGAAGTTCCATATAAAACGTCTGTAAAGTAACAAAGGGAAATATATATGTAATATTAATTTGAATATATTGTTGTAAACGAATTGAACTTCTTGTATAGAACACTCTTTATATTTAGTACACTTTTACTAATACTAGTGTATTATATAACCTCTATAATGAGGACACTTGTTCTAGTCCCATACTAATACTTTAATGTATTATACAACCTTATATTGAGGACACTTGTTCTAGTCCCATACTAATACTTTAGTGTAGTATACAACCTCTATATTGAGGACACTTGTTCTAGTCCCATACTAATACTTTAGTGTATTATACAAGTCTATATTGAGGACACTTGTTCTAGTCTCATACTAATACTTTAGTGGTATTATACAACCTTTATATTGAGGACACTTGTACATTAAGTACATTAAGGACACGTCTATGCTGACAATGTCCCATAGTGCCATTATAGAGAGTTCCCACTGCATATATACACAATGTAGGTACTAGGTCCACTATAGAAACATATTCTATTGTATATGTCATACTGACTCTATACTGAGGACTTTGTTCTAGTCCCATACTAATACTTAGTGTATTATACAACCTCTATATTGAGGACACTTGTTCTAGTCATATACTAATATTTTAGTGTATTATACAACCTCTATATTGAGGACACATGTTCTAGTCCCATACTAATACTTTAGTGTATTATATAACCTCTATATTAAGGACACTTGTTCTAGTCTCACTAATACTTTAGTGTATTATACAACCTCTATATTGAGGACACTTGTTCTAGTCATATACTAATATTTTAGTGTATTATACAACCTCTATATTGAGGACACATGTTCTAGTCCCATACTAATACTTTAGTGTATTATATAACCTCTATATTAAGGACACTTGTTCTAGTCCCATACTAATACTTTAGTGTATTATATAACCTCTATATTAAGGACACTTGTTCTAGTCTCATACTAATACTTTAGTGAACCTCTATATTGAGGACATCTCTATACTAAGTACAGTGTCCCATAGTGTCCACTATAGAGTTGTTTCCTTCATAGTTAGAAATAATACATTACCTAAATACTTCTAGTACAGCCAAAAAAGTTTGAATAAATTATCATTGAGTAGCTTTGATCCTCCTTCACCAACTGATATTGTTAATGTCCACACCCACCTCAATAGTAAGTCCTCAATTATAGCCAGTATGTAGTAGGCCTATGGTAAGTAACCATGACAATAGAACCACAGCAACAAAGAAATGGATATTAAAGGTTAGGAGGGAGAGAGAGAGAGAGAGAGAGAGAGAGAGAGAAGAGAGAGAGAGAGAGAGAGAGAGAGAGAGAGGAGAGAGAGAGAGAGAGAGAGAGAGAGAGAGAGAGAGAATGAAACCTTGTAATAATAAATTGTTTCTTCTCGAATAATGCGTCCTTTTTCAAAGAAGCCCCAATCCATTTTGATGTCCCATGCAAATGTATAGCAAGAACTAATTAAGGCAGATATAATCCATATCATAAAGAATATATAATAAATTGTAGATTGTACTTCAGCATCTTTATCTATAAAAGTAATTACATATTAATTATCATACTATTATTATAGGGGCTAACCCTTTAAGACTGATGCAATTGATGAGAATGTGACTACAAAAAATGACGTCGAATATTTTCCAGCATTCACTAGATGAGGATGAAATTCTCTGGTATCACGATAACGTCTGAGACATTGTGCAAATCGCCACCATGCTGGTAGCATAGCATAATAGGTCTAATACCATAATAGACTGTACCGCATTGAAACAAGAATCTATAACAAATAATATTAATAATAGTATTAATAATAGATACTAACATTAATAATAGTATTAATAATAGGGGCATTAATAATAGTGTATATAATTAATATAATTATATATTCATTCATTCATTTATTAATCTATATATCCATTTATTGATTTATCTATCCATTGTTTAAGTGTCCATCTATTTTTCATGTACATTGTATCCATTTATCAATCCATTTGTCCATCCACACAATATACCATTCATCTATTTATTTTCTACATCCATCCATTTATCCATTACCAGGATTAGCAAACTGTCCATAAATTAAGTGACATATAAAATATTCCATATCAAGGAGAAGAATAGCTAATGAATTCATCTGATCTGCTATCCAAAAGTCTGCAAATGTGACGGGAAAAAAAATGGCGCCAAAGCTATTCTACCTAAAAAGAGCAAAAGGTCAATTACCTATAACTTTTAAATACAATGTACCAATTCTTTTAACAGCCAAATTCGAGACCTGTGATATATTAAAGGAATTGGTACTATAAGGATCCCAATTGTAATGGTCCATGAAACTATTGGTCCAATGTATTCTGGTATATGTAGCCAGTCAGCAAAGAGGAATAGTAATAGTCCAAAAACACCATATTACACCAAGAAATGAGGCAATCTGGTGGTACAGAATATAGCATATTAGTAGTGAAATGTCTGTATACTATTAGTATATTAATAGTATATTATTAGTATATTATTGTAAACTAAACACTATATTATTAGTAAACTAACTTGAAATAATTTTTGATAGTTCAGATTATTACGAGGATCTACTTCAAATATTAAAACGTTATTACACACAGCTCTTCTCCAACCAACAGTATTAATAGCAAAAGCGAAAAAAACAAATAGTCAGGATAAAACCTGCCCTTAAACCAAGTAAGACACCAGTTGAAGGATCCCAAGGTTTCCAATGTAATCTGAATCCTACTATATATGGATAATAAAATTAATAAATATTTTACCTAATAACATCATACATAATGTACATGTACATAAGATCTATCAACTTACAAGCAACAGCTGCTATTATACAGCAGACAAAGATTACGCCCATAGACCAACCAGTAAACAGTGATACCCACTGTGATGAATCTCCTCCAAGTGGTGGGACACGAAGTTTAGCCATTGCACGCCCACGATTACCATTCTCTAAACGATCTATCATTGTATCCTAAATAAGAGAATAGGTTATATATCTCTATAGAGGATAATATGGGACATTTTCCTTATTATAAAGCTGTCCTCAATATAGAAGTTGTATAATACACTAAAGTATTAGTATGAGACTAGAACAAGTGTCCTCAATATAGAGGTTGTATAATACACTAAAGTATTAGTATGGGACTAGAACAAGTGTCCTCAATATAGAGGTTGTATAATACACTAAAGTATTAGTATGGGACTAGAACAAGTGTCCTCAATATAGAGGTTGTATAATACACTAAAGTATTAGTATGGGACTAGAACAAGTGTCCTCAATATAGAGGTTGTATAATACACTAAAGTATTAGTATGGGACTAGAACAAGTGTCCTCAATATAGAGGTTGTATAATACACTAAAGCATTAGTATGGGACTAGAACAAGTGTCCTCAATATAGAGGTTGTATAATACACTAAAGTATTAGTATGGACTAGAACAAGTGTCCTCAATATAGAGGTTGTATAATACACTAAAGCATTAGTATGGGACTAGAACAAGTGTCCTCAATATAGAGGTTGTATAATACACTAAAGTATTAGTATTGGACTAGAACAAGTGTCCTCAATATAGAGGTTGTATAATACACTAAAGTATTAGTATGGGACTAGAACAAGTGTCCTCAATATAGAGGTTGTATAATACACTAAAGTATTAGTATGGGACTAGAACAAGTGTGCTTAATGTAAGAGGTTGTATAATACACTAAAGTATTAATATGGGACTAGAACAAGTGTCCTCAATATAGAGGTTGTATAATACACTAAAGTATTAGTATGGGACTAGAACAAGTGTCCTCAATATAGAGGTTGTATAATACACTAAAGCATTAGTATGGGACTAGAACAAGTGTCCTCAATATAGAGGTTGTATAATACACTAAAGCATTAGTATGGGACTAGAACAAGTGTCCTCAATATAGAGGTTGCATAATACACTAAAGTATTAATATGGGACTAGAACAAGTGTCCTTAATGTAAGAGGTTTCACTATGTACTAAGTATAGTTCTTGTTATCCTAGTGAGTTCATAGTATTTTGTATTGTATATCTTTATCACAACATTCATTGTACACGTACTTACCTCAGTAACTTTCAGAAGACGATCTACTTCTTTAGATGTATAGAAATAAGCTTTACTGACACCATTTTTGAAGAATTTGCCTCCTTTTTCAGTTTGAGCTAACTAAAGTAAGTATGAATTTATGGTACACGTGTGAGAGTGACATTCATCATTACCTTGTCATATTTCTTTAAAATCTTTCTAAACCCAGTATAATTGAGTTGCTATTAATAAAACAAACAATTATTAACTCTCAATTAAACAAACTTACTTGAAAATTCTGTAACAGAGACAAGTGAAAATAGAATTCACAAAAAGCATTAATAAGATCTCGTCGTTTTTCCGACCAGTACTTCTAATCTTCCTAGTATGCGGATTGCTTAAAACAGCTGTTAATACATCGACCTCTTCTATTAAGTGATGAAGCTGATGACTTAACTCGGCCTCACGAGCTAACAAATAAATTACATGTATTTAATGTAAACTGCTTTAGTTAATAATGTTTGTATTACTATTTGAGTTAACATACTATAAACTTACCTCGATAAAATGAACACACATTATCTAACTGTCTTTCTATTTCAGCAAAAAATTTAACTTCAATCTCAGTATTGACTTCATTTACACATTCATCTAATTATATAAAAAAAAATATTTTAAATAAATTACAATGAAACTTTTCAAAAAACACTGAATTAAAGTCACAAAGAATTACTATACTGAAGATTCCTCATCAAACAATTATTAATTCGCTCTATATTGACAGGTATCACATGTGGTATGTACTGTTAGTAACTGCTAACGTTTTGTTAAAGTATAGATTACTGACTGAAAATCATTAAAGTTAGAGGAGACCTTTAATGAGAGTGCATCAAATACTTAATGTCTAAAGTGTATAAATCTAAATGTTAAAAGTAGATGAACTATTTGACATTTTTTCTTTAAGAGTTTTTGTTCCATTGGGTGTTTTTCAAGATAGTCCTTTATAAAGATAAGTGCCTGTATTTGTTAATTGAACATAATTAAGTAATTTGATGTGTTAATTTTGGTAAAATATTAGTACATAGGTAACTAAATTAAGTTTTTAGGTAATATCAGATCTGATGATTACGAAACAATTGTTAATATCCTAATACTGTAAAATATGGAATCAGTAAACATGTTCTTTGGTTGTACAGTGTCAATTTAACACGACAATATCAACTTTATGGTTATTCTTTAGGGAAACATCAACATTAACTCGACTAGAAGTAACAATTTTTTAAGTAAATACATTGTCTTGTCCCCAGACTCCTTGAGTTATGGACAGAAAGGGAATCTAGTCAAGTGACTTAACATTTTTGTCCCAGCTCAGGAATGGACTGTGAAAATTTGTCTGGGAATCATGTGTTTAACTTATAGATTTTTGCAGTTACCATGTCAACCAACAGTATGATAAAAGTGTTTTAAGCCCGCCCTGTTTATATAGTGACACACCTCCCACTTAACACCTGTAAAAATAAACAATAAACTCACTCATGATAAGTGAACACACCTCATGAATAATTAATTAGATGCATAGTACATGGTTCATGGACCTTTGTATATATGAACGTCTCAGTCTATAATGACATTCATAGGTTCTAATTATGACATGTACAATTTTCATACAATAACATCACCAAAAACATTCCAGAGAAAGGTTAAGTCAGACTTCCTTTCTGTCAAAAGTCTGGGGACAAGACTAACTGCTTTATATATAGACACTCTACTAATATCAATACCCTGGATGCTAAATGTTTACAAGGAGGGGAACATTGTGGGTTCTACTAAGATTTAGGAAAGACATATCGAAATGTAACAAATTGTGGTCATGACTTATTTTATTGTTACTAGACACAAGATATAGAAAAGTGTTTAACATTCATATTCTATTCTATTTATGGTAAAAGGATTGACGCTGGTCGACTAGAAGGAAGCAAGAATAAGTCAGTTTCCTAGCAACTCACTAATAAAACAAAGCCACAGAATGGAAGTCATGTGACCAATGGTATAATAATTTCATAGTTGTCCAAGTTGGAATACAAGTTTAACCAGACATTCCTCTCTTTGTAGAATATCTACACTTGAAACTAAACACATACCATCGTCATCTTTCTTGGTCCAGTCAATAGACACCATTTGGTACAACAAAACCTTTAATGCCTAAAAAATAAACCAAAAATAAAGACATTATATATTATTAACTTCAAATACAAAGTAATATGAAACAATGAGACATTCAATTGTCTTCAAATAAACGTATAATTCAATTAATTTTACGCACATCATAATCTATATAGTGAGATCTCCATTCTGGAGTGAGATGGGAAGAAAGAATCTGAGCAAACCTCATGCCTACTCTGTGGAAAGAATGACTATGTATGCAGTTCCCGTTTTTGGATAAGAGGGTGGGACCCATGGGGTGTGTTTGATAGTACGATGGTACGAACGTCTCCGTAAAACATGTTGCATATTTCCGTATACTAAAACTGGTTTATACTTAAGCGGATACGATGTTGTTGTTGTTGTAGACTTTGTATGAAGATGAAGTGTCTTCGTGAGCTATTTTTTTTGTTCTCCGTCTTTCATGCGTTTTTAGCTGAAGACAACTGCACGAGCTTGTACAACAAGTGTACAGGAACATATGAATGTACTGATGAGTTTCAAGACCATGCTATTGATTGTCCACATCCTGGTGTACCTAAGAGCCTAGCTCCCCAACCAGGAATATGCACTAATACAAGTGATGTTTGCGAATTTGTTAATCCCTGCAAAGCTTGGAATAGAGGATGTATTAGATATAATCCGCAATGCACCTTAGTAGAGGAATACAATGACTATATTACCATTAATGGGACTTGTACACCAACTAGGACCATTCCTTTACCTAATAGACAGTGTCTTTATATCAATGATACTTGTCAATGGTTTGATGGCTGTGCTGAATGGATGGGATCTTGTGAAACTGGTGTTCAATGTGGCACATTGGCTCAACATTATTTAGCTACTCTAGTGGTGAAAATCCATCATGTGGGTCTCATCCTGAAATTGGTTTTCCAGATCCTGGTGGAGAGGTACCTGGTCATAATGAAGGACCTGGAAAATGTATTTATCAAAATGGAAGTTGTACTATTACACGTAAGTTGTGTATAGTTCATTGAAATATTATATAGTTGGCCTTATATAGAACTATAGAGGTTTATATAATATATGGAATTAGAACAAACATCATCAATTGTAGTGTCATTAGTATTTTACATGGAGATTTTAGGACACCTGAGGATACTTGTTCTAGTCCCATACTAATACTTTAGTGTATTATACAACCTCTATATTAGGGACACTTGTTCTAGTCTCATACTAATACTTTAGTGTATTATACAATCTCTATATTGAGGACACTTGTTCTAGTCCCATACTAATACTTTAGTGTATTATACAACCTCTACATTGAGGACACTTCATTATTAAGGACAGTGTAGAGGTTCAAAATAATACTATACTAACTAAACTATTTTATTTATATTTATATTATATATATTATTATGCTAACCTTTAACTAAATTGCTAAGAACTGTTTCAAAGCAGTTAGTATTACACCACAATTATGAATAATATTTGTAATATGATATTTAGGTGCAAGCTTTGAAATAGTTATTGCCTGATGTAAAAATCCTTCAATAATGTTGTTTGTTACAGATATTCCTATCATTTCTTATGACATTCATACATAATGTACATAATGTAATATATCCCAATGATGAGTCTGATCTACTTGTATATATTAATGTATATTCATAGTTAGATATGTAATCTGAAGCCAGGCATTATAAACATCTTGGTGCTAGTATCATTTAGCTTATGTTTCTAATTGTTATAATGATTACTTAGTCACAAAACTACTCAACAATGAACATACCATATGGTATAATGCCAATTGTACTAATGATAAGTCTAGTCTATTTGTATATATCCCAATGATGAGTCTAATCTATTTGTATATATCTATGTATAATAATACTTACATATGTAAGATGAAGCCAGGCATTACAAACACCTGTTTCTAATTATGATATTGTGTAAAAAACTACTCAACAATGAACATACCATGTGGTATAATGCTATTGTACATAATGATGAGTCTAACCTACTTGTATATGTCCCAATGATGAGTCTAATCTACTTGTATATATCCCATGATGAGTCTAATGTATTTGTATATATCTATGTATATTCATAGTTGCATATGTAATCTGAAGCCAGCCATTACAAACATCTGGTGCTAGTATCACGTTTCTAATTGTTATAATATTGTTATATTATTCACAAAGCTACTCAACAATGAACATACCATGTGGTAATAATACCTATTGTATAGTCACTAGTCATTGTGCATATATATCCCATATAGTGTATTATACTATATTATATAGTATCCCATTTACAAAGTAGGTGGGTATGATAATATAGTATAATTAAATTAGACATGTATTAAGCGTTTGTCACTTGCCAACAGTTAATTTACATCATATTACTTTATATGGTAACAACCTTATCTCCTAAATAAAACTTTATTAATTAATAATATATCCTTATATGATAACAACCTTATATCCTTATTATTAGTAAACAAGCTATCTCCTTATAGTTACGATAAAACTTTATTAATATCATTATTTCCTTATATGGTATAGGTTGTCACGGTTGGATAGATCATTGTCAAACATTCTGGACATGTGGTACGGAACATCATTTCCTAGTGTATGAATCGAACCCTCCTCCATCATGTCCCCCACAACCCCAGAATTATACACCACCAGCAGAACCTGGATTTTGTGAATTTAACATTACTATTGGAGAGTGTATTTATACTACTGGTAATATTATTAATTCAATATGTTCACAATCACCATATATATGGAATATGTTCACAATTATCATATATGGAATATGTTCACAATTATCATATATGGAATATGTTCACAATCACCATATATGAATATGTTCACAATTATCATATATGGAATATGTTCACAATTATCATATATGGAATATGTTCGTAATTACTATATACGATGTCAATATAGATTTGTTCTCTTGTGTCAAAGTGAAGTCTTAAAGCTTTATTTAGTACAGAGTTTATTTAAGGATTTTTCAGTTTAAAATTGAGGCTGTCAGTGTAGTCAAATATCCAATATAATAATGGGAATAATAATTGTTGTTATAGCTATAAGGATTTTCAATGAGCATATTTTGTAATCTTTAAAACTACAACAAGCCATATATATACATAATATATAAACAATCATGATATGATTAAAAGGATATTTGTAGTATATTATATAAACATTGATTTCATGAGATATTTTTAACACTGATCTATAACACATATATTATTAATTTATATTGTATTTATAATAAATGTCTATATTTACAGTGGACCCATGTACTACGACATCTTGTCCTGTGGGATCAGTATGTAAAGTAGATCATACTGGATTTCCTTACTGTAACTATTCTTGTGACATTGAGAATGGTGGATGTGCCCCAAATCAAATTTGTACTCTAGTACCAGGGAACTGTTTAACAAACACATTGTCCTCGTCAAGTAAACTGTTCAAGTAAGTTTAGTTAATAATAAAGTCATTGACTATGATACATTGTGTTGTTCAATTGATAAACCTATACAATGAGAGCACATATCTATACATAAATATTGGAAGACTTAATACTCCAATATAAATATAAATTTTTAGTATTCCTTCTCTCATACAATAGTGATGCCACAACAATACCTGATCCTTGATGTGATACTGAGAGGTGTCCTGGTGATTACCGTTGTGTTGTGAACCGCACTACCGATGATGCAGTTTGTCTTCCTTCTTGTTTTGTGAACAATGGTGGATGTAGAGATATATGTACAATACAGATAAGAGCAAATTGTAGACAGTCTCCATGTTCTAATGTGTCATGTTCCAATAGAAATAGTAGTGCTAGCAACAAATTGTTTAAGAGAGAATACTCTAAAAGTAAGAAGCCCTCTATGTTAAGGACACCTGGTCTATCCAAATAGTTTAGTGAAGAGGATACCCATTCAAGTGTCAAATATAAAATGGCTTCATAATATTAGTTAACATAGCATGTAGGAAATGTTTGTAGATATCAGTAATATTTGTAACAAAGCCATACTGGTGTCTTTAAGGCTTGTGAAAGTTTGTACCTGTTGAGACCAATGTGTTAGTTAACAAAGCTAGACTGGTGTCTTTAAGGCTTGTGAAACTGTTTGTAGTTGTTGGGATCATTTTTTGTCAACAATGTTAGACTGGTGTCTCTAGGCTTGTGAAAGCTCTTTGTACCTATTGAGACCAATTGTTTGTTAACAAAGAACAGACTGGTATCTTTGGGGCTTGTGTAAAGTTGTACTTAATTGTTGATGTTATGTTGTACTCACTTAGCAATGGATGTAGTTAATATTTCTAATAAAGCTAGTTATGTTAGTATTTTGGTAATGTCTATGTGTTTGTAGTGTCTTCCCACTCTTTTGATGTTAGCACTCTCTTTGATGTTAGCAACATAATACTTTAGTGTATACCACTAAACTAGATGAGTTATTTAGTGGTAATATATTGTAATGAATTAATTTGGCAGGTTAGAACTTAAATTGTGGGTATATTTTGTCAATGATAGCTGAAATACTTAAATTCTTGTTAATTTCAGGTCATTAGGTAATGTAGATCAGCATAAGTATTTTCTAAGCTAAACTTCACAACTTTTAATGCAGTAACTTCTCCATAAGAATTGGTTGTTTCAATATCTCAAACTTTATTTATTAAGAGACATGAGTATATCTCAAACTTTATTTATTAAGAGACATGAGTTAGTTTGGAACAGATATCTTAAAACAAATACACTTAAAGTTGAATACATCACAAATATAGAGACTTCCTTAATTCAAAGTCTCAGTATGAACTTCCAAAGTCTTGATATGAACATATCATTTGAACATTGTTACAAACATTTTTTTTTTATTTTTAATTGCTAGATTACTTTGATAATAGATGTCCCACTGGAAAGACGTATTCTGAATGTGGTACAGAATGTCCTCGAACATGTGAGAATTACAAACAAACTGAATTTATTTGTACTCATAGATGTGTGGAAGGATGCTTTTGTCCAACTGGTCTAGTTCAATTTAGAGATCGATGTGTTGATAAATTGGAGTGCCCATCATTGATAAAGAGTGAGAGATTGATCATAATATGATGTCATTATGATGTAATCTTATCTTATTTTAGGTCCTCCCCTCTTAATCCTCTCCCACTGGTAACACTACTATTCTAATGACATCATAATGATTTAATATTTTTTCTCTTAGCCAACAGATACTATCCTTGTTAAGATGAGAGTTCAAAGTATGACAGTTGCTCAGTTTAAAAGTAATGAAACAGAATTCCTGAATTCTATATGGTCTATTCTTTCTGCGACAAATCGTTTGACCTCACCCACTGTTAACACATATGCTATATTGGCCAATGGTAGTGATATTGAGTAAGCAGACGAGTTATTTAAACTGGTTTATCAGTTTTTTTTTCTAGTATTGTTGTTGAAATCAAGAGTGATAGTATTAAATCTGGTGCTTACTCACAAAGTGATGTTATTGCTTTATTAGAAAGGAACAAAGGAAGTTTGACAATTACAATAACATCATTTTCAGGAGGTATATCACTATGTTAAAATTAAGTACCTAAATAAGGGGTTGTCCTCTTCACAGAGTTTCATTAATAGAGTAATTCTTAACAAAATAACAGTCTGTGTTAATTATTTATATTAAAAGGGTTGACCCTCTTAATCAAATAATCTATTGAATTATACATTGAGTTGAATAATAATAATATAATTATATACTGTATCTTTTATACAGTGGAACCTCCTATAAAGTAATTAAGGACATCAACTCTATTTAGTGCACATGTTCTGTCCAATGTTAATACTTTAGTGTATTATATAAACCTTTATATTAAGGACGCTTGTTCTAGTCTCATACTAATACTTTAGTGTATTATACAACATCTATATTGAGGACACTTGTTCTAGCCCCATACTAATACTTTAGTGTATTATACAACCTCTATATTGAGGACACTTGTTCTAGTCCCATACTAATACTTCAGTGTATTATATAACATCTATGTTGATGACACTCTATATTGCTGACAATGTCCCATAGTATAGATTAGGTCCCACTGTACGATATACACAATGTAGGTACTAGGTCCACTATAGAGACACATTCTATTGTATAGTAGTCATTAATGGTCCCCTCCTTATTTTCTAGTGACATCTCAGTATGGTACTGGTGGTGGTGATAACAATCAAGGGGATACTGGCCTCTCTACTGGTGAAATAGTTGGAATAGTATTTTCTGTACTAGTATTTTTTATTGTACTGATTATAGTAGTAGTTGGAGTAGTGATAACAATCAAATATTGTAGGCGTAAGAAGTCTCATCAAGCCCCTATTAGGTGGGTGTGGTTATATGACATTAATATACATGTACATGTATAGTGAAAATGAAAGAAACTGACATTTTAAAATGATGACTTTTATTGATATTAATGATTGTTTTGCCAACTGTGTTAACCAAGCTTAAATGATTATATGTAATCATTGTTAAGATGATATACCCTCATGGATTTAGAAGCAATCAATTGACACTAGGGAGCTTGAATATTATACAGGTGTCCTCAACATAAATGTTATATGTTTACACTAAAATATTAGTATGGTATCATCTCCATTAATAATTTCATTTCTATATGTGTTACTTTACAGTGTAAGAGCTGATGAAGCTTATTATACATTATCTGGAGAGGAGGAACAAGTAAAACTTGATGCAGACATTGATGAGAAGATTTTGGATAGCGATGAGCCAGAAAAGAAACCACTTTGAATCACAATTTTTTTACATATTAATTTGTCGTTTCCCCTGCAAGAACAAGACATTATCACTAGTTTAATTGTTATTTTCTTTCATTAATTATCATGATCATTTTCATAACCTTATAATAGTTAATTTTATTACTCAATCTGTCTTACATTTAATTGTCCTGATATGAAAAACACTTATATGATTGGCATGCCCTTATATGGAAAAGAGCTATAATCAATACGACATACATAAATGTGACCTAACAAGGAACCACTTGTGGCAAATATTTGTGATCTGATTTGTAAAAGGACCAGTGTTAAAAAGCAGTTTTAATAATATTATTCATACAGTTGTTATATGTGCACAACTATTCATAGCAACTTGTATGTATACAAAACTGTTCTTTGAGGTGTTTTAACAGTAGTCCCTTTTCACGATCAGGTTGAAACATTTCAACAGAAGTGGTCCCTTATTGGAAATCAGGTCACAAATGATGCTTAACAATAAATACGTAAAAACATCATGTGTTATCTATGAGGAAAATATATATATCCTTTAATAAAATTTTTAAATTTCTCTTGATAGATTAATTGGAAATGATTGCTTTGACAACAGAGTAGTCTAAATCAATACACTTTCAACATTGATAATTTACTTATCAGTGTGATGTACTTCATATACTTAATACTCTTATATGTACTTAATAGTACATATACTTATATGTATATATAATAGTATATATAGAAGTACAGGAGATTAGCGTATGATTGTACTGATTTACCAGTAAGATGTCATAGTGGTTACCACTGTGTTATATCTTAGCTAAACTGATCAACTAATGTCTTATCAAAACTGTTAAATATAATACATATCATTGATATTGATATTATTATATTATCAATATCAAGTTTGATCCACCAGGTCCTTGTAAATCATCTGGAACAAGTGGAAGAGGTATGCTGACTAGTTTATAAAAAATCTATTTTCTCCTTTTAATTTCCTGCTATAGTTAATTGTATTTCAATAATCTTATAATGTGTTGTATACATAGTATATGTTCTATAAGTTTAGGTTATCATAATGAATTAACACTGTATAAAATATAGTCATTTGAATGTAAACCTTTTATTATAGATGTTGATGTAAGTAATAACAATAGTGTTACCTTTACCATGTGGTAACAAGTTGGATGGAACAATGGTTGTATTTACATTATTATAATAACATATTAATTTAAGCCCTTTGTTGCAAAATATATCATTTTTGTAATAATTACATATTCTTTTATGCCATTTTGCTGAAAAATAAATTAGTTTTCATAATTATAATCTTTAAACTGTATGTATTTATGAGACTACATGTATAACAATGTTTATGAAGATATTTAGTAAACAATATTACATACATACATTCTATCATTGAACTATACCAAGTAATTATAAATAAGACAATATTATATTATTTTATTATTATTCATATGGATAGATTAATAAATAAATTCATATATTATTTTAGATAATTTTTATCATGTTACCATCTTAAGTGACTATTGTGATGATAATATATGTCAATGATAATAAAAATATGTTTTCTATATATGTTTTCCTTTAATACTTCATGTAACCTTGTAATATACTTGCTTTCTTAAGTGACACTGTATTTCCTTCTAAACCAACAATATAACTAACTATGTTGAGTATATTGGTAATAGGTTCATTGATACTTCATTGTAACCTTGTAATAACACTTGATTTCCTCAACTGACACTGTATTTCCTTCTAAACCAACATAAACTAACTATGTTGAGTGTATTGGTAATAGGTTCATTGATACTTCCTTGTAACACAACACTTGATTTCCTCAAAGTATAAACCAACAATATAACAACTATGTTAGTATATTGCAGGTTCATTGATACTTCATTGTAACCTTGTAATTACACTTGCTTTATAACTGGACACTGTATCCTTCTAAACTAACTAACTACACAATGATGAAACTATACATGGTCAGAGAGCAAGTATGGTCTATACTATTATACATAATGGAGGATATACACCTTATGCATTATTTAAAGAGAAACTGACTATAATTTCCAATTCATTATCTACGTGATTGCTCCATTATACTGAATTGATCTCTATGTCTTGTGGTCTATAACAAGTATGAAGTACTGAATGTAGCTTCTTGTATATTATGTTAACTATATATCTTACCTGTGGGTGTGGATTGTTGATGCAAACCACGTAACTTTAGTTTAAAACCTACACATGACACATATGACTCCTTTATCATTTATTATATAGTGTCAATCGATGTGTTATGGAACTGGTGAATACGGTCCTTGTACCCCAGGACATGGCCACCCTGCAGGTATACTGACTAAATGCAAAATAATTTTATTTAATTTATGATTATTATTGTAATGAATTGACTTGATATTACATATAATTATTTCAATGTTTGCTTCTTTTATTTTAGCATTGTACAAGTTGTCACAGGCTATATTGTTGACCTTTATTATAAGTGGTAGCATAATTGGATCAAGCAATGTAAACCACTTAAGTGAAATAATGGCTGTCTTTACATTGTAATTACAAATAATTCATTTATTCTGTTTGTTGAAAATAAATCATTTTATTGTAAACATATTCTTTAAACTGTATGTATTATATATATAGATATATAGCTTAAACTGATCTATAACAAATAAAGGAGTAGCACTTAATAAACAGTACATTTTGACACAGTCATTGAGCTAATGTAAATAGACTTAAATTTACAAAGCACTAGAGCTACATATAGTAAATAGACTCTCTTACATAGAGTTTTACTACATGATGTGGTTATTAAATGCCATCTCTTTACATATTTATAAATCCATTAGTCACTATATTACATAGATGTATTCTTCTTTCATAAATATTTTGTCCTCATTTAATGCCATCTTTTATATTTAATATATAATTGTAAAGAAGATAATAATACACTGATATTTTGTTATGTACAATGGCTTCCTTCATTGACACATTGGTTATACACTCATTGTACTTCCTTGCTAATTTTACACTGATTAACTGACATTGTATTTCCTTCAATACTAACTATGTAAGTATATTGGTAATACATACATTGATACTTCCTTGTAACCTTGTAGTTACACTTGATTTCCTCAACTAACGCTGTATTTCCTTCTAAACTAACTAACTACACAGTAATGAAATGATACATGTCAGAGAGCAATGTGGCCAATACTCTTATACATAACAAGGGATATACCACCTTGTATGCATTAATTATAAAAAGAAACGGACAACAATTCCAAACCATGTTTACATGATTACTGTATGTAGTGAATTGATCTCTATGTCTTGTGGTCTATGATAAGTATGAAGTACTCGTTGCAGCTTCTTTGTATTGTGTTAAATATATATCTTACTTTTGTGTCGTGGAGTGTTTGATGCAAACCAGGTAACTTTAGTTTAAAACCTACACATGACACATATGACTCCTTTATCATTTATTATATAGTGTCAATCGATGTGTTATGGAACTGGTGAATACGGTCCTTGTACCCCAGGACATGGCCACCCTGCAGGTATACTGACTAAATGCAAAATAATTTATTTAATTTATGATTATTATTGTAATGAATTGACTTGATATTACATATACTTATTTCAATGTTTCTTATATTTTAGCATGTACCAGTTGTCACAGGCTATATTGTTGACCTTCATTACAAGTGGTAGCATAATTGGATCAAGAAATGTAAACCACTTAAGTGAAATAATAGCTGTCTTTTCATTATTGTAATTGCAAATAATTCATTTATACTGTTTGTTGAAAAAAAATCATTTTATTGTAAATATACTCTTTACACTGTATGTATTTATATAGAGATATACAGCTCAAACTGACTAGCATTTAATAAACAGTCAGATTTGGGTAGACTGACTATGTATGTTAAATGCACAAAGTCACTTGAGCTATAAGTGAATAGACTATCTTGATCTCTACTACAGTGATGTGGTTCTCACTAGATGACTGTACATATTTATAAACCCATTAGTCACTAATGTTACATAGATGTATTCCGCAAAGTAAACTTTTTTCTTCATTTAATGCCATCTTTTCTTTTAATATAAATTGTAAAGAAGACAATAATGCACTATATTTTGGTGTGTACATTGGCTTCTTTCATTGACACATCCTTAACGCTTTGTATATTGTTAATTTTAACACTTGATTTCCTCAAATGACACTGTATTTCCTTCTAAACCAACAATATAACTAACTATGTTGAGTCTATTGGTAATAGGTTCATTGATACTTCCTTGTAATCTTGTAATAACACTTCATTTCCTCAACTGACACTGTATTTCCTTCTAAACCAACAATATAACTAAACTATGTTGAGTATATTGGTAATAGGTTCATTGATACTTCCTTGTAACCTTGTAATAACACTTCATTTCCTCAACTGACACTGTATTTCCTTCTAAACCAAACAATATAACTAACTATGTTTGAGTATATTGGTAATAGGTTCATTGATACTTTCTTGTAACCTTGTAATAACACTTGATTTCCTCAACTGACACTGTATTTCCTTCTAAACCAACAATATAACTAACTATGTTAAGTATATTGGTAATAGGTTCATTGATACTTCATTGTAACTTTGTAATAACACTTCATTTCCTCAACTGACACTGTACTTCCCTTCTAAACTAACTAACTACACAGTAATGAAACTATACATGTCAGAGAGCAATGTCGTCAATATTATTATATATAATGAAGGACATAATACATTGTATGTATTTAATGTAGAAGAAGCTGACAAAAAATAAACTGTTATCTACAGATGTAGTATAATGTCTAAATGATTGATGGTGGCTTGTAATAAAAATGAGGCACTCAATGCAGCTTCTTTACATTGTGCTTGCTATATATCTCAGCTTTATGGCATGGAGTGTTCATGCAATGACTGCAGTAAGCTATTACTATAATTAGCTTTCTGTTCAAATGATCTATTATCCTTTTATTTAGTGTGACATATCAAGAGATCCTCCTTGTGGTCCTGCAGGCAGCTCTGGATGCTGACTATAAATATTTTGTAAAAACATTCAATAAACATTGTACATGTGTATATCAATGTGCTAACTAATTTACATGAAGTTATGATATTTACAGTTGTAAATTTACCAAAGCCTATGGCATACTGCCATAGAGCTTAAATGGCAATATAACAATTTAATCCACAATATAGTAAATTGTCACAGCATTACATCCTAATAAAGTGATAACTACAAATATATAGGGTAACAGACTATAACTTGGTTGCTTTGCTTTACTAAAACTTTTAAATAGGTCAAGCATGATTTTTACTACATAAAACCACACTACAGACTCTTTTTAACTAAACAATACTAGCTTAATATAAACATGAGACATGAGAAATACAAGACATGTTTTATGACATAGTATATAGGAATACCTATTCATAAGTATAATTAATCATAAGTAGTGAAATCATTTGAAATTTTTTACAAAGTTAGCTATATAGGTCCTTGTTAAGTAGAATAATTGATTATGCTCAGAAAATGTTGTTAAAATCTATAAAAAAATCTAAGAGATTCATTAATTACATGTACATGTACCAGTAAAACAAGGAGTATTATTATAGCATTTTAAAAATAATACAACAATTTAGAGCAGTAATACTAATGTTACTTAACAAGGACCTATATAACTATCTCTATAAAAGTTTCAAGCGATTTCCTGATGCTGACTGATTTTCAATTTTTGACTCAAACCATGATTGAGTTAAAAATGGCCCAAAAATCATAAAAACCAAAATCACTCGAACTTTTTATGATGTTAGCTATATAGGTCCTTGTTAATTGACACAGCTTCCAGTGACATTAGTCAAATGTATATATCATTAATAGATACAACCTTCCTAATATGATGTGTGGTGGGTTTAGACAACTATATATATATATATTTTCTTTATCAGTGTTCATATTTGCTATGTAAACAGTGATGATACAGTGTGCACATTTCCTTCCTTCATTGACACTTCATTTTAATATTACATTAAAATGTATATACAGCTTTAATATCCTCAATTGACATATGCACCATTTTCTTCAAGGTTCCAGTATATATATATATAATAAAATTATATTGCACAATAGATATGTGAAAGTCATTATTTTACTATATATTTTTATAAGGTCTATATGATTGGAATATTCTAAATCATCTGACTCTTTCTAGTAGTACTCTACCTTTTTGTACATAGGCCATACATTCATTGATAATTCCTTGTAACTTCATATATTGTCACAGTACTTTTTTTTTCCTTGTGCTTTAACTACATAGTAATAAAACTATGCACATGTTCGAGAACTGAGAACAATGTTATCATACATGATGAAGGATATACTGCATCAGCTATAAACAGTTGCTAGCAATTGTGACTCATATCTATATGATTACTCCTTACACTGAATTGAGCTATAAGCCTTGT
Source organism: Gigantopelta aegis (assembly GCF_016097555.1). Classification (NCBI taxonomy): domain Eukaryota; kingdom Metazoa; phylum Mollusca; class Gastropoda; order Neomphalida; family Peltospiridae; genus Gigantopelta; species Gigantopelta aegis. The sequence goes on from NW_024533097.1 coordinate 142,237, forward strand.
GTTTTTATAACAAGTATGAAGTACTCATTGCAGCTTCTTTATATTGTGTTAGCTATATACCTTACCTTTGCTGTATGGATAGTTGATGCAGATTTAGTAAGTCAATTTTATTTCAATCCTTTAGTTCAAATGACCTATTTTCCTTTTATATAGTGTCAAAAGAAGTGTTCAGCTGCTTTACCAGATGGTCCTTGTTCGTACCCGAGTGGCAGCCTAAAGGTATACTGACAATTTTAAAATGTTCAGCATATATCAGATTATTACAATACAATTTAGCATTGTGAGAATATAAATGTATTATTTTACAAAATATGTATATAATTATAGTGTTTATTCTATAAATATAAGATTATATTATCATAATGTATCGACTTGATTAATTGTTGTATATATTTATAATATGCAGCTATTTGAATGCAATTTTTTAAATATTTTTAGCATGTTCAAGATGCTATAGGAAATATTGTCCATGGATACCAAAAAAGTGGTTTTAAACAAATTGGATCAAGAAATCTAAACCACTCGAGTGGAACATGACGGAATTTTACATTATTATAATTATTTAAAATCCATTTATTCCCTTTGTTGAAAATAAACCTTTCTTTGAACAAACTGTATATGTAATTATAAAACTAGAAATAGACTGGGAATCGGTAATCCAATACTATTAACAATGAATGAAGTGACATTAGTCAAATGTATATATTGTTTTAGATACACTCTTCCTAATATAATGTGTGCATGTGTTTAAACCACTACAAATAAATTTTCTTTATCACTGTTCATATTTCCTATGTAAACAGTGATGATACAACATTGACATTTCCTTCTTTCATTGACACTTCATTTTTATATCACATTAAATGTATATACAGCTTTAATATCCTCAATTGACATATGCACCATTGTCTTCAAGGTTCCAGTATATATATAAGAATAAATTATATCGCACAATAGATATATGAAAGTCGTTATTTTACCATATATTTTATAAGGTCTATATGATTGGAATATTCTAAATCATCTGACTCTTTAGTACTACTCTACCTTTTGTACATAGGTCATACATTCATTGATAATTCCTTGTAACTTCATATATTGTCATAGTACTTGTTTTCCTTGTGCTTTAACTACATAGTAATAAAACTATGCACATGTTCAAGAACTGAGAACAATGTTATCATACATGATGAAGGATATACTGCATCAGCTATAAACAGTTGCTTGCAATTGTGACTCATTATCTATGTGATTGCTCCTTTACACTGAATCGAGCTATAATATTTGTGTCCTATAACAAGTATGAAGTACTCATTGCAGCTTCTTTATACTGTGTTAGCTATATACCTTACCTTTGCTGTATGGATAGTTGATGCAGATTTAGTAAGTCAATTTTATTTCAATCCTTTAGTACAAATGACCTGTGTTCCCTTTATATAGTGTCGAAAGAAGTGTTCAGCTGCTTTACCAGATAGTCCTTGTCATTACTCAAGTGGCACCCCTGATGGTATGCCAACAATTTTAAAATGTTCAGCCTATATTAGATTATTACAATACAATTTAGCATTGTGAGAATATAAATGTATTATTTTATAAAATATGTATATAATTATAGTGTTTATTTCTAAAATATAAGGTTACATTATCATAATGAATTGACTTGGCTAATCGTTGTATATATTTATAACATACAGCTATTTGAATGCAATTTTTATATTTTTAGCATGTTCAAGATGCTTTTTGAAATATTGTCCACAGATACCAAAAAAGTGGTTTTAACAAATTGGATCAAGAGATACAAACCACTCGAGTGGAACACGATCAAATTTACATTAATATAATTACTTAAAATCCATTTATTCCCTTTGTTGAAAATAAACCTTTCTTTGGATAAACCGTATGTAATACTAGAAATAGACTGAGAAATTGGTAGTACAATTCAATGATTTAATCATTTGTCTTAATATGACACTTATCAATCTTTGTAGCCCAAATGCTAGTGTTTTAGAGGATCTGGTCCATGGTCCAAGTTAAAAATGGCCCAAAATAATAAGTAGCAAAATCACTTGAATTTTTTTATGAAGTTAGCTATATAGGTCCTTGTTTATTAGAATAATTGATTGTGTTAGAAATGTTGTTAAAAAAAATTTAAAAAATTCATTAATTTACATGTATATATACTAGTAAAACATGGGGTATTATTATAGCATTTTTAAAATAATGCAAACATTTGAGAACAGCTATATTAATTTCACTTAACAATGATCTATATAGCTACCTTCATAAAAAATTCCAAGTGATTTTGTGATGTCGACCAATTTCAATTTGACTCAAACCAATATATAATCCATGATCTGAGTTAAAAATGGCCCAAAATCATAAATAGCAAAATCACTAAAAGTTTTATATTATATTAGCTATATAAGTCCTTGTTAATTGACACAGCTTTCAGTGACATTAGTCAAATGTATATATTGTTATTAGATACACCCTCCTAATATGATGTGTGCGTGGGTTTAGACCACTACAAATACATTTCTTTATTACTGTTCATATTTCCTATGTAAACAGTGATGATACAACATGGACATTTCCTTCCTTCATTGACACTTTCATTTTAATATTACATTAAATGTATACAAAGCCTTAATATCCTCAATTGACACTCGAGTGAAACATGATGGAATTTACATTATTATAATTACTTAAAATTCATTTATTCCCTTTGTTGAAAATAAACCTTTCTTTGAACAAACTGTATATGTAATTATAAAACTAGAAACAGACTGGGAATCAGTAATCCAATACTGTTATTTAATCCTTTATATTTAAAATGACCTGTCTTCACTATATCAATCATTGTAGTGCAAATGCCAAGTGTTTTAGAGGATCTGGTCCTTGCAGTATTCTAATTATATATGAATGGTCAGCTGACTTATGTACAAAATAATTTCTTTTCATTTTTCTAATGTTATTACTTTTATCAAATGATCTTTTTACAGTGGCTTTCTAAGAAAAACAAGATTTATTATATATATCCACTTCATTTAATTATCTGTGATATTAGTTAAATGTACATATTTAATGAATAGTACCATCTTAATATGATGTGTATGTTCACTTCAATATGATAGTTCTTTCTCACTGTTCATATTTGATGTGTAAACAATTTGTGATACAGTGTATACAATGACTTCCTTCATTGACACTTCATTCTAATATTACATGTAATGGACACTTATACTATAATTGATCACCATGTTGACACATTGTTTTAAGTAATTAAATACATTGTTTTCACATTGTTAATAGTAATTAAACAGTTATAGTTTAATTATCCATTAAATGTAATGTTAGAATAAAATGTCAACGAAGAATTCAATGTACACACAGTATCGCCAGTATATCCTTAACTGACATTGCATTTCCTTCTAACCTAGCTACATAGTAATGATACTGTACAAGAGAACAATGAGGTCCATACTATTATACATAATGGAGGATATACCACCTTGTATGCATTAATTATAAAAGGAAACTGACGATAAATCCAAATCATTTTTTTATGGTTGCTCCATTACACTGAATTGATCTCTAAGCCTTGAGTTTTATAACAGTAATGAAGTATCTAACGCAGCTTCTTTACATTGTGCTGGCTATTTACCTCACCCTTGTAGTGTGGGAGTGTTGATGCATCTGATGTAAGCTAAATCTTAATTTAGTCAATATGACCTTCCTTTATGGATTTGTCATCAATTATAGTGTCTCTTCTATTGCTATGAAAACAGTGGTCAGATTCCATATCGTGGTCCTTGCCGACTTGGGGATCGTGTTCGAACACCCGGTATGCTGATTTCTTTGTAAAATAATTTATTTCTACTTATTGTATTTCAATAATCTTGTATAAATTGAGTGTGTTGTATATCTAGTATTTGTTCTATAAATATATTATATATATAACTTTATATGATCAAAATGAATTAACATTGTATTACATATAGTTATTTGAATGCAAAACCATTTCTTATATTTAGAATGTGAAATCTGTTGGAATAAACATTGTCCATAAGCTTACTACATGGTAACAAGTTGGATCAAACACTCAAGTGGAACAATGATTATATTTACATTGTTACTTAAGCCCTTCTTTTGTAAAATAAACCATTTTTGGTTATAATTCCATATTCATTATTGCCCATTGTTGAAAAACAAGTCATTTATTGCAATAATACTCTTTAAAATATATACATTTATGAGATTACATATACACAGCAACCTGGTCAATGTTATACATAATATATAATGGAGGATATACCACATTGTATGTGTCAATTATAATAAGAACACTGATGATCAATCCAACCATTATCTACATGATTCCATTAACACTGATCTAAGCCTTGTGTTCTATAACAAGTATGAAGTACTCAATGCAGCCTCTTTATATTGTTTTTGCTATATATCTCACATTTGTGATGTGGATTGTTAATGCAAGGACTACAGTAAGCCACTACTATGTACAGATCTATACACATATGATTCTTACATTATAACATGAAATAATACAATTATGATAGGACATTTCAGACTTTATGTTTGTTTGGATGCTCTATCTCGCTAGCTTACTGGAGGGTGAATAATATCTAGGACTTTTATGTATGTCTGCTGTATCTGCTGATGATATCTCTGGTTAGAAGATCGAAACAACCTTGCTCACTTCAACCAATTATCATCTATCGAGGACTCTATTCCAGCTATTTCATTGGTGTGTTGCTATGGACTCATTAGATATATTTTAATTGTTGTTGTATTGTATATATAGCTTGGTTTTGTTTATTGATTTTTAGTATTGGTTGTCAAGACAAACATAAAGTCTGAAATGTCCTATCAAGGCTATCATATCTCGCCTAAGGCTTTTCAACATAATCCAATTATATTGTGTAATAAATACTTTAATAGAGCAATTCTAAGATCATATACATATCTGTTTGGATCTATATATCACTGACAATATTGACCTAGTACATGTATACTATTATCCGCATATTATAAATACGGTCTATCTCAAATTTAGTCACTCTGTTTGTTAATGTTATGATACATGATGGAGGATAATTTTCCTTGCATGGATCAACTATAAAAAGAAACTGATGTGATTAGTGTATATCTGACTTGATCTCTGTGTCTTGTAACAAAAATGAAGTACTCAATGCAGGTTCTTTTCATTGTGCTTGCCATATATCATAAACTTTGTGGCATGCATTGTTGATATAAACCGGGGATCAGTAAGCCAAATACTATAATTTAATCCTTTATAATAACAATGATCTGTTGTCATTTTATCTATTATGTAGTGCAGACGAAAGTGTTTATATTGAGGAATCTGGTCCTTGACAAGTTTCAAATTTTGATTGACTGGTAGCTGACTTCTGTACTAAATAATTTATTATTAAGTTATCACTATACTTAACTATATTGTAGATGTAGTATAATTGGGTGTCTTATATAAGCATTGTGTTTGTTTCTATTAACATAACATTATCATAATGTATTGACTTGGTCAATCATTTACATGCAGTTATTCAAAAGCAATTTTTTGTCATATGTTAGCATGTGGTCGATGTGAGGAGAAATATTGTACCCTACCCACTACCACTATCAAAAAGACCACTACCACCATCAGTACCACCATCACTACAACCACCACTACCACCACCACTACACCATCATACCACCATCAATACTACCACCATCATTACCACCATCGACTACTACCACACTACACCATCACTTGGCACCATCACTACCATCAATACTACCACACTACCACAATCACTACCACCATCACCACGGCCTACCACCACTACCACCATCACTACCACCATCAATACTACCACCACTACACCATCACACGACCCCATCACTATTACCACCACGACCACCATCAATACTACCACCACTACCACCATCACTACCACTACCATCATCACTACTACCAATTGACGGGGGTATTTGGTACTAACAAAATTGGGATCAAGCAATATAGAAAAATCAAGTGGAACAATAATGGAATTTACATTATTGCATATATTCATTTAAGCCGTTTTTTGAAACATTTTTTTACAATAAACTTTATATAATTATAAGACTAGAAATAAACTGATCTTTAACAATATAAACTGGTAAACTATCAATGTACTTTTGTTACATTCAGCTTTCTAGTGTTGTTACTTTTATCAAATGATCTTTATACAGTGGCTTTCTAAGAAAAACAAGATTTTATTACATATATATAATATATCTACTTCATTTAATTGTCTGTGATATTAGTCAAATGTACATATTTAATGGATAGTATCATTTTAATGTGATGTGTATGTTTACTTCAATATGATTGTTCTTTCTCATTGTTCATATTTGATGTGTAAACAATTGTGATACAGTGTATATACAATGACTTCCTTCATTGACACTTCATCATTGTTAATTGACACAGCTTTCAGTGACATTATACCATGTCCGAGTTGAGAGGGCCCACCCAGACATGTGAATAACTTTGCCGTTTAGTGCTATTGACATGAAACTGCACAATCGATTTATCTTGCAAATGCGCATTTTATATATAAAATTTGGCTCTCTAGCACTACGAGAAAGTACCAAAATAGAAAAACCATACATTTTCAATGGCAATACCTTTCACATACTTCGAATTGCACACCTTCGAGGGTTTAATAAAAAACAATTTTCGCTTTGAGAAGTCAGCCATCTGTCACGTGGCAATTTCAAATTACAATTGTCAATAATTATATGAACAAATTGGTATATTATAACAATTATTATTAAAATAATAAACAGGTAATCAGCTTTTGAGATTTGAGGCAGCTATAAGACGCCACCATGGTTTTGAAAAAAACCTTTCGACCGAGGAAGGAAGACTGAGAATGCCTACAACTAATCGTCATCGGAACTATCAGACTGATTGGAATCATCAGACACATTCGATTCACCTCCAGTCCTCCTTCAGTCCGTTTACCGCTGCCAAAGCTCCTCAAAATATCCATAGACATTCACAACAACCTCCTTTGTTTGCGCTCTCAATTCTTTCCAGTTGGCATTTCACAAACACGAGGAAAACGTGGTCTGTTCGCATGACATTCAGTGAACAAATAATGAATATAAATAAAATGTGCTTCACGCTAATTGTTTTGTTTAATAGGGAAGGAGAATTCTCACTTTACATCCATGCATAAAACACCTTTTTTTAATGAAGGCTCTATTTCTCAACTCGGACATTGGTATAGTTCATATGTATAAATTGTTATATATTAGATACACCCTTACTAAAAGATGTGTGTGTGTTTTAAACCATACATATAAAATTTTCTTTCTCATTGTTCATTTGATTGTAAACAATTGTGATACAGTGTTTCATATGTGTCTTCCTTCATTGACACTTCATTCTAATTTTACAATCAGTAATATAGCTTTAATTCATCAATTGACACCAGTCTTCTCACTTTATTGACCTAGTTACATGTATACTATTATCAAATATTATAAACGGGTCTAATCTCGAATTTAGTCACTCTTTTGTCAATGTTATGATACATAAATGGAAGAACATATTACCTTGCATGGATCAACTATAAAAGAAAATTGATGAGATAAGTGTAGATCATGACTTGATTTTGTGTCTTGTAAACAAAATGAAGTACTCAATGCGGTTCTTTTAATTGTGCTTGCCATATACTCAACTTTGTGGCATGCATTCTGATATAAACCGGGATCAGTACAGCCAAATTCTATAATTTAATCCTTTTTATATAACAATGACCTGTTTTCAATTTTATCTATTATTGTAGTGAAGACAAAAGGTGTTATAGAGGATGGGTCCTTGCAAAGTTTCAAATTTTGATACGGATGGTTAGCCGACTTCTGTACTCTAAATAATTATTCTCATTTTAAGTTATCACTATACTCAAACTGATATTGTAGTAATCTAGTATAATTGGATGTCTTATATAAGCATTGTGTTTGTTTCTATTAAACTAAAATGCTATCATAATGTATTGACTTGGTCAATCATTTATAACATGCAGTATTCAAAAGCAATTTTTGTATATTTAGATGTGGTCGATGTGAGGAGAAAAATATTGTACCCTACCACGACTGCCCACCAAAGGCCACCACCATACCACCACCTCACTACCACCACGGCCACCACCACTACCACCATCAATACTACCACCATACCACCACGGCCAACAGCACTACCACCACAATAATACCACCACTACCACCACGCCCACCACCACCACCACCACCACACTGCCCAGACCTAAGGCAATTGACCGGGGTATTTGATACTAACAAAATTGACGCAAGCACCCCAGAAAACTCAAGTGGAACAATTACAGCTTTCAGTGAACATTAGTCATATGTATATATTGATATAGATTGATAGGACATTAGTCATATGTATATATTAGTAATCTGTATATATTAGATATATATTAGATACACCCTTACTAATAAGATGTGTGTGTGTTTAAACCTTACATATAAATTTTCTTTCATATTTGATGTGTAAACAATTGTGATACAGTGTATACATTGGTCTCCTTCAATGACAATTCATTCACATGTTCCCACACACAGCTTTCAGTGACATTAGTCAAATGGCATATATTGTTATATATTAGATACACCCTTACTAAACAAGATGTGTGTGTGTTTAAACCCTATGTATAAATTTAATGTCTCACACTGTTCATAGTTCATGTGTAAACAATGTGATACAGTGTATTACAATGACTTCCTTCATTGACACTTCATTCACTGTTAATTGACACAGCTTTCAGTCAAATGTATATATTGTTATATATTAGATACATCCTTACTAATAAGATGTGTGTGTGTGTTTAAAACCACTATGTATAAATTTTCTTTCTCATTGTTATATTTGATGTGTAAACAATTGTGATACAGTGTTTATATTGTCTTCCTTATTGACACTTCATTCTAATTTTACACTCAGTAATATAGCTTTAATTCATCAATTGACACCAGTCTTCTCACTTTATTGACCTAGTTACATGTATACTGTTATCAGCATATTATAAAATGGTCTATCTCGAATTTAGTCACTCTGTTTGTCAATGTTATGATACATAATGGAGGATATATTACCTTGCATGCATCAACTATAAAAAGAAATTGATGTGATTAGTGTATATCTGACTTGATCTCTGTGTCTTGTAACAAAAATGAATAGTACTCAATGCAGGTTCTTTTCATTGTGCTTGCCATATACATCAACTTTGTGGCATGCATTGTTGATATAAACCGGGGGGATCAGTAAGCCAAATTCTATAATTTAATCCTTTATAATACAATGACCTGTTTCCATTTTATCTATTATTGTAGTGCAGGACAAAAGTGTTATAGAGGATCTGGTCCTTGCAAAGTTTCAAATTTTGATATGGATGGTTAGCCGACTTCTTTGTACTAAATAATTTATTCTCATTTTAAGTTATCACTATACTCCAACTATATTGTAGTAATCTAGTATAATTGGATGTCTTATATAAGCATTGTGTTTGTTCTATTAACATAACTTATCATAATGTATTGACTTGGTCAATCATTTAACATGCAGTTATTCAAAGCAATTTTTGTATATTTTAGCATGTGGGTCGATGTGAGGAGAAATATTGTGCCCTACCACCACAGCCACCATCAATACTACTACACCACGGCCACCATCAATACTAACCACAACGGCCACCATCAATACTACCACCACGGCCACCATCAATACTACCCACCACGGCCACCATAAATACTACCACCACGGCCACCATCATACTACCACCACTACCACCATCAATACTACCCACACACCCATCACATACCATACTACATCACCACTACTACCAATTGAACGGGGGTATTTGGTACTAACAAAAATTGGAGCAAGCAATATAGAAAACTCAAGTGGAACAATAATGGAATTTACATTATTGCATATATTTCAATTTAAGCGTTTTTTTGAAACATACTTTTGTTACAATAAACTTTATATAATTATAAGACTAGAAATAAACTGATCTTTAACATATAACTGGCTAAAACTATCAATGAACTGTTGTTACATTCAGCTTTCTAGTGTGTTACTTTTATCAAATGGTTTTATACAGTGGCTTTCTAAGAAAACAGATTTATTACATATATATATATATCTACTTCATTTAATTGTCTGTGATATTAGTCAAATGTACATATTATGAATAGTACCATCTAATATGATGTGTATGTTTACCTCAATATGATGTTTTTTCTCACTGTTCATATTTGGTGACTGTGTAAACCATTTTGATACAGTGTATACAATGTCTTCCTTCAGTGACACTTCATTCTAATATTACACTCAGTAAATAGCTTTAATTCATCATGTGACACCAGTCTTCTCACTTTAAAATATAAACAAGACAATGAATCAAGCTTAATGCAAAGGAAAATCAAACACAATTCTCTTGAAATTATAACCATGATTAATACTAATTATAACCAAATGATTATACTAATTATAACCAGTGATTAATACTAATTATAACCAGTGATTAATACTTATAGTTAATATGTTAAACTAGTCACTGGTACATTACTTGGTATTTCTTTCACTGCATCCATTTTAAAGATATATTTGCATATTAAAATTTGTAGTCTACATTTATTATGTCAAAATGTTCTTCTTATACTTACACAATCTCATATCTTAGTTTTAAAAGATCATATAGTTACATTGATGTGCCCTAATTAGCAACATACATTTTAATGTTTCCTGATCCATACTTTAATATAGCTGTATACCATTTATTAGAATGTGTACATTTTAGTTAATCAATAAGGAATGAAATTAATAATACAATTAATATATCACATAATGCTAAGTACATGCATAATACGAAGACATTATTTTTATAATATACTGATAATAATAGGCTTATATATATAAATTAACTATATATAACTAATTATGCTGTTTGCATTGGTCCTGCATTTACTGATATGACATTGTAACCTTGTACATTGTCAAATAAATGCTTACTCCCTTTGATTGACACTTTTATTTTTAAATTTTATAATAATATAACTATATATTGACACATTTAGAACACTGTGAACAATGTTATCATAACATGATGAAGGATATATCACATCAACCATAAAGATCCTCCTAGTAACCCAACTCATTATCTAACTTATACAGTAAAGAAGCTATATATATCAGAGTGTAATGAGGTCAAATTTTTACAGAATGAAGGATATAATCACCTGTATGAATCAATTCCTACAAAAGCAATTTGTTGATCAATTGAAGTCATTATCTACGTGATTGCTTCATTTTACTGAATTGATTTCTAACACTTGCGTTCTATAACAAAAAGTATGAAGTACTCAATGCAGCTTCTTTATATATGGTAACTATATATCTCACATTGTGGTGTGGATAGTTGATGCAACCCTTATTTAAGTAAGTCAAATTTAATATAGGATATATAAACCTATTTTCAATTTATACCAGTGCCTAAGGTATTGCTTTGCTGTTAATGCCCCGTGTCACATAGACAGCTCAAGTATGTTGACAATTTTCTAAATTAATTCATTTTATAATTCCCACTATATAAATTGGATGTCTTATCTATATATAGTTTTTTGTTCTATAAATATAAGTTACATTATCATAATATATAGAACTTATTACTCATTGTATATTTATAAAAATCAAAATATATTTTTTTTAGGTTTTGAATGTGGCAGATGCCACAGGGAATATTGTGAATAGTGATGACATATTAGATCAATCCATTGTAAACCACTCGAATGGACATGGCTTTTAATTATTATACTTACATATTCATTATCCTCTTTGTCAAAAAAATATTTTTTTTAAATAATACTTTTTAATTTATGCACTTATGATACTACAAATATATAGCTCAGACTGACTTATAATAACTATAAAGGCTAGTTTTTAATGAACAATCATCTTTGGACTGTCTGGCTATGAATATGACATCACAATCCTATAAATGAGAATTCATTGCTTACCTTTACAATGCTGGCTACATTTCTTAGCTGTCTTGGTCTAACCAAATGCTTACAACAATGAAGATTATGTTTTATTTTCATATTAACAGATGTATACTTATAGTATTTGATTACAAATAATTGTGATATCTACATCATTTATTTGACATAGTTTCTTTGACACAAAGCCATACAAATCATATACTGCAATCTTAATATGATGTATGTATTTACTCTATTATAATTGTTTGTTGTACTTTTCATATTGTAATTGTAAACATTGATGATACAGTGTTACATTGATGATACAGTGTTTAACTTTGATGATACAGTGTTAACTTTGATGATACAGTTTACTTTGATGATACAGTGTTTACATTTCCTTCATTGACACTTTTTCTAACATTACATTATGTAATATAGCTTTAATTCACTAATTGACACCTGCTACATTAAATCCCAATACATATCTTAAGAGGATATATTATAATACATTATATGACTCCTATTGTCTTCAATATCTTTTTCACTTGAGCATCAAGAGACTCCTAATATAGTCCTGAGATTCTACATGCTAGATGGTTACTAGTGACAATTGTTTTGACTACTTCTGTGGACATCTGTTTCTCATTATCTATAGGGATTGAGTTAAGTAGTGTCATGTTATTACAAATATAACTCTTAAGTCTCGACATACCCAATTACTCCACTTATATAATGTTACTATAACCACTTCCTTTATTCGAGAACTTCAGTTTCCAATACATTATTAGCTGACATTTATAAACTATGCAATAGATCATACTACTATAGTTTAAAGTACAAAATTTTGAATTTTGCAGCCCTGCACAAGAAATGGACTTAGGGTTTAAAATAATCCATGTCAGTAGGTGGAGCCTCTATTGATAAAACCACACCTTATTATACATATAATGTTCTAGTTTATATGCTGTGAACTGAGTATTAAGTCTTGATATACTGACAAAAACAAAGAAGACAGTATAAGTTAGTGATTGTATCATTTCAATAGCTATTAGATGATGATCTCTCTTATTTAATGATATAGTAATGATTGATGTCTCTCAATGGAGAGCTAGCATAGGACTGTGGGTGTGTCATCAGATATCATACAGTAGTCCTCATACTAAAGATGCTCCAACTACTAACAACAGTGGTAGTAAGATAGATGGAATCACAGTGAGCAGGAGATTAGAGATTTAATATCTTCTTTCTAGTTTTGTTTCTCTTACTCTCATTTTATCAGGTGATATTGAACTCAATCCAGGACCTAAAAACAGGTAATAATGAAGTTTTGTAATTATGAATTATATATATGTCTGGCTGCATGTGTGGCCTATTTTGTAGAATCTTCTAGTTAATAAGTTGACATAATTATATTATACAAAAAACTGAATTAGCTTTCTGTGATTTTGTAAAATCTGTGAGCAATATATTATTTGTCAGGTTTTTCATTTAAATAAGCTTGATGTAGATTTTCTGTTTTGCTTAGGGAAGGATGTGATATCACTGTTCTGATTCTCAAGCTGCTTGTAAAGCTCTACGTGTTAATCTCACACATATTGGAGGCAGCCCTTGATTGTTCATCTTTTAGCAGATAAATATTAAGTCTTAATATTATCACTGATGGTGATAGGAAGCATGTCAATGATAGAGATAGTGGCAAACAACTCTAGAACGTATGCGATATTTACTTGATCTCATTATGGCTACTGTTTAAAGGAAATGGATCTGTGTTTGATCAATTTGTTGACATTCTCAAAGATGGTAGTCAAAGGGAAGGGACCTTGCTGACATACTTTATTACAGTTATGAAGGTAAAGGATGTCTAAGTATATGGTGATATCAATTACAATTATAACTATAGTAAACATTAACAATTGTAATCTTAAGTAGTACTATGTTTCTGTTCACTTTGACTTTGTGCAGGCAGAGTGTTTCTTATTGAAAATTATACACATGATTTATATGGAAGGTTATCAAAAAGATACTTAGAAATGCTAATCACTTTATCAATACTATCATAACTGTAAAATGAGAAGAATCTAGTGATATCAAAATTAACTCGTGTATCTAGTAGTATAAACAAAGGTATGGTTAAAATCAATCTACAAGTCAAAAGAAATGAACATTAATAATTTGTGTATTATATTGAGAATGCTATGAATTTACTAGCTAGATGTGTGTATAAGTGAATTTGTTAGATCACAACTATTATATTGGTCATTTCTTATCAGATGGTCCAATATAGAATAATTCCTATTCTTTATTGTAGTTTACAAACTTCATCATACATTACTGATATTTCAGACTATACAGTTATGATCAGTATATTTGGAGATTAAAATCAATATGCTAAGTTGACCATAGTGACATACTAACTGACAGCCTTCTAAAAATATTTTTATGTGATATTTACTTTATTGATATTTTCTCTTAAATATGTAATACAAATAATACCTTTTGTCTAGAAATGGATAGATGTAAATATGTATTCAAAATCTAGATATGTGCATGAATGCATTGCTTTTCATCATGATGCTTATGCTCAATAAAAAATGAGAAAGTCTTATCCCAAATTTTATTTATCTCTTGCTTTAGGTGAAATCATACTTCCTCAATCATCAGGTGATAGTGAACTTCAACCAGTACCAACATTAGGTAATTGTAAATCCTTTAGCAAGACACCATATTTTTCCTTTAATTTGATAGAGTTGACCTCAGGTAATGCTCTGCAACTTCTTGTTGAAAGTGGTTTTGTTGTTTAAAAAAAGTGGATTGAACTTATTACTCACCTTGTGTCTCATTGGAGAAAGGAAAGGCTTATAGAGATGGTTAAAATTGAACGAGACTTTAATTTTGCCTTAGAGGAAGGTTTACAGTGGTGGATTACATTTGTTGTTGACTGCTCTGGAAGGACCTTGTCTCAGCTGTTTGAGAACTGTGGAGATAAGGATGTTGCTACTTCATTGGAAAAGAAAACTAAATATGAAGGATGAAGGTATAATGATGATGATGTAATAATGATATAATGTTATTTTAATAATCCATGCATATAGACAATACCAATTCCAGTCCAAGTGAACTATTTCATGCTCATTTCTGCTGATCTTATTGGTATCATTACTCCTGTTCTTACTAGCGTAACAGATGTATTGCATGCTAGAGGATAAATACCATTTGAGACTTATAATGATATATTGACAAACAAACGGAGAAAGTAAATTGATGAAATGTAGCAAATTGATTAATGTGTTAAAAAGACAGCTACAAGCACACGAAGATCCATACCAGTATCTAGTGGACATTTGTCTTGTATTAAAGAACCATCATCAAAGACTAAAGGAGATTACTAAATTTTATATTACAACAATTAGGTGAGTCAACTTTAGTTATTTTACTTATTATAAAGAAGATGGTGTTATACTTTAATGAGATCACAAAAATGATTGTATCCAAAATTTATATTCTATAATGTCTAGTAATCTAAAGCCTAATCCATAATTTTAGCCCATTGACATTTGACTAAGACATTTTATGATTAGATATTCTGGACATTCCCACATAAATATGGAAATGATAAATTCAAAAAACGCTGTAGTTCTATGTTTCTGTATTGCTTTCACAGTATTAATATTGTCTTAACTCACTATTGAAAGTTGCATATTTAACATGCAAATACGTTATATTTAGAATGTCTTCAAAGGTTTTGGTTGTATAGAATTAATGTCATATTTTATAAGAACTTTTAAGTAGACAGAATTTCTCTGCAATATTTGTATGTTATTTGTGACAAAATTGTTATAGACAATTATGGACAATATGCTTACAAAGATTAAAAATATATACTAACTGTAACCATAGTGTTAACATGCTCATTTACAATATAAATATCTATTTATATATTTTTAAAGGTAAGAATCCTGACGATATATCTTCAGTTACCTGTTGTTATTAGACCCTACTGTTCGAAGATATTGCAATATTCTAATGGAACAGTACAAAGACCAACCTATTCTTTTTACAGACTGGCCACCACCAGTTGGAAAAAACTTTTTTGGAAAATTGGTATTACTTGAAACACAAGACAGACACTCAAATTTGAAAGAAAAGATCAAAAGGCTTTCTACATGCTAAGAGGAAAAGTTGACATAATACCACAAATAACCAAGATGAACAGATAGATATCCAGAATGTCCTGAAACCTACTGATAGTGATCAACCTCTTAGAATAATAATTGATGGTCCTCCAGGTATTGGGAAAAAAACACTCTGTCGTAAGTTTGTTAAATATGTGGGCAAATGAAAACTTATACACTTGGACCATATTCCTCCTATGTTGGTACTGTACTGTCCTTTCAAAGATGATGAAGTGGCCAAAGCAAGAACCATACTGGAGCTTTTAATGTGCACTTATGATTGTAATGAAGTTAGGCAGTGAATGAGTGGCTTAATGAAACACATGGGCAAGGTGTATTAATCATCTTTGATGGGTGGGATGAATTAAGTGTGGAGATGAGAAAATCCTACTAGCAATGAAATAATCAAGAAGAAAGAAAGATAATTGCATCAATGTTCTGTAATTGTTACCTCTCGTAGTTATGCTTCTTTTTCACTGAATGTAGACTCTATCAACAGACATGTAGAGGTTGTAGATTTTCAGAGAAGGAAATCAAGAAAGTAGTTCATGAACACTTTGAAAGAAATCAAAGCAGTGGAACTTATAAAGATCTTGAAGTACGTGAAGATGTCTACTCATTGTGTTATATACCATAGTTTGTTCCATGACCATCTTAAATTTATCAGGAATATGGGAAAACCTCCAACAACACTTACTGAATTATATGAACTGTCATTCTACAAAACCTATCAGAAGACACATACATAACAAGACCTACACATGACATTGAACCTGATCAAATTGAGAGCTTTGATGATTTACCATCTGATATGCTTCACTATGATAGAGATGTGTGAATGTGCTCATCTTAATTTAAAGCAGAAGACAATCCAAAAATGACATTTTCATTCTCTTATCTCAAACAATATCTTAGTCAGTCAATTAAAATGAATACCTTGGCCTATGACATCAATTACTTTTGGTAGTAAAAAAAGTTTTCCAATTTCCTTCATTTGACTATCCAGGAATTTTTTAGCAGCATGGGTGGATAGCTAAATATGAAAGGACAGAGGATGTATTTTGCAGAACATTTTGATAATGATTCACTTTAGAAATGTGTCCCTAAGGTTTGTAGCAGGGTCTACACTCACCTTTGAACATGAGAGCTATCAAGAATATTTTAACAGGAACTTGACCTACAATGTAAAAGGAGACCATGTTTGAAGTTGAATATTCTCATTTCATTAAGAGACCAAACATATCGTAATAAAGCTACATGTCTACTTCCTTCTGATAAATTGGATGTACTTCTCCTTCATCTTTTGTATGAATCTCAAAACGCAAAATATGTGAGGTGCTCTCAAAAAGCTATGAAGTTAAGAACCAGTCACTTTGTCTCCATAGAATAGATCTCTCTCACTTTTTGACATTTGTGTCTAAAGCTATTTCCTCAAATCATTCCAACACAACACTGGAATTAATGGGACCAAGCAGTTTAAGTGAAGGGGAATCTGCACTCTTACTAAAACAATTTTATGCCAATGTGCATTATCTAGAGGATAACTGGATATTATTAAAAGCAGAAATGCCGGTATTCAATGAAAACCTTCAGAATGTTATATATTGGACTCATCATGGACACGTGGATCTAACTGATTTTATTGCAGCATTAGGCAATGTTAAAACTACAACGTTTAAGAATACTTCACTTTCCCATTGCATATAATTACCCAAAGAATATCGACACATAGCGAGAAGAGGTATGTTTGAATTACAGCAAAACTTAACTCATTAGTATCTTCATGAACTAGCAGTAACTTTCATAATAATGAATTTTCACCAGAATTCACTAAAAATGACTTTCACATGAATTTACTAATGTAGCCAATACTGTGATTAAAGGAGTAACCAAAAAAAACAAATCAATCAAACATTTTCACTTACCTTTATTAGGTGTATAATTGCCAACTCCAGTCAACATCGACACAATGCAGGCTTACTAAAAGAAAATCTACACTACAATCTCTTACTCTGGAAGAAGATGGTGACTCCATTAAATTACTGAATATAGAAGAATGCGTGAAACACACCAGCTTCACCTAACTCTAGGAGAGACTTGTAGGCTCTGAAAAAGTTAATGAAAACTTCCTCGAAGTTTAAAGAGCTTCACTGTCTATACTAAGGTACCAATACATGGTTTCAATTAATTACTGCTATCTCATTCATATCCTAATTACAACAGCACCTTAAACTATGCTCTAAACACAGTTGAGATCTGTTATTGAACTAATGACTGTCCTACAAAGTATAATACATGAAGACTTTGAGACTGCAAATGTGCATACCGCTATCACGTCAGTATTGATTCTAGTTTACAAGAGATGTTAAATCGAATCAAACAATAGAATATCTCGAGATTAACAACTTTGATTTACTATTTAGTTCCTTCCCACTGTTTGTCTGTCAACCCTAACAGCTGGTCTTTTATTGAACTCAAGTTTACAAGGAGTAAGTGTACTCTTCAGACTCCGTCAAAACACTGTATAATGACAGATCTTACAGCTTTTTTAAATGCTCTGTAATGGGGTAAAAAGCTAACAAAACTTAAATGTATTTCATAGCAGATAGAGGTAAGGAGGACAGAGACAATATTATGACACAACTGTTTTTATGAACAGGGGCTACACCTCATACTAAACTTTTTAGACAAAGACAAAACCATGAGACTTTTCATGTTGAGTTAAATTGTTATTTTTATGATTTGGATAATGTTAAGACTTTCAACCTAACTGGAGAGAAACTAACACAAGATTTCTGGAAAAAAAGTTTTCTCTCACATCCAACACTTCAGTACATTGGGATTACCAAATCCACATCACTCTAAAAAAACTCTTAGTCACACAGAAGACATTAATAGACATACACCAACAATTACAAACCCCACCAAGGCCTCTACCAATATAGCTGGTCTGAATAGGAGTTCTTATAATACATGGTTAAATTATGTCACACCTAAGAGTTTGCTACAGTCAATGTTAGTTTTACCCATTGTTTTCTGTGTCTCTAACTTTTAAGATGAAGTTAATCTGGATGCCATGTGTTAATTATCTTTTGTTATTTTTTGTACTACTTTCAATATAACACTACATACAATTTTGCATGCAATACATTTGTTACATTTGTTTCCTTTACCACATACAGTATGTGTTAATTTTATAATATAGCAATAATATGGAAGTCCTTATGTACTTCTACTAATAACATTTAAATCTTTTACATGAACATTGCTATCACACCAATGTCAATATTGTATTCTTGACTGATCACACATGACAGCATGACTATGTCTTCATTACAGATACCTAATATGGTAATAGTGAAGCCACAACTTACCTGAATCGTGTTTTTGTTCTAACAGTTTTGGCTATTAACTTGGGTTTACTTATACTAAGTCTACTCCAGAGTATTATACCAAGTTGTATTGACTAGCAGAGACTATAAGGTAAGAATATGCATATTGTCATATCACTATGATGATTCCTCTTAATTGTAGTCATGATCGATACGGTCAATGGAGAGCTAGTATTGGGTTTGGTATTGTCATCAGATCCCCTCTACTACTAAAAACCACTCCCTTGAGTCCTCATTATGTAAGGAGTTTACTATGGTCAGGTGAAGGATTAGTAAATGAGGGTGGTGGTAACATGATCTTTTGTTCCCTAGTCTTGTTACTTCTGCTTCTCCTCATTTTATCAGGAGATGTTGAACTCAACCCTGGACCTAAAACAGGTGATACTTCATGTATACCTAATGTACTATATATATTTACTTCAATATAGAACTGACATCAAGTAATGCTCTCCGACTTCTTGTTAAGTGTGGTTTTTGTTGTTAAAGATAATGGACTGAACTTACTAGTCTTCTGGTGTCTCACTAAAGAGAGGAGAAGACTCAAGACAATGGCCAGTACTGATCAAGACTACCACTTCGCTTTAGAGGAAGGTTTACAATGGTGGATTACAAACAATACTGCCCCCTCTTGGAAGAACTTATCTCAGCTGTTGAGAAGTGTGCAGATAAGGATATAGCTGTTGTATGAAGAGGCAGCTTGATATTAAGGATGAAGGTATATTAAAAATATATTATATTTATCCATTTATCTCATCTACTGCATAGACAAACCCAGTCTGAGTGAACTATTTCGTAGTCACTCTGCTGATCTTAGTGATGTCATTATTACTACCGTTACTAGTACTGCAACAGCATTGAATGCTAAAGGACTAATACCATATGAGACTTATAATGATATATTGACACCGAAAGGAGAAAGTTATTTGGTTAAATCAAGCAAGTTGATTAATGTGTTACAGAGACAGCTACAAGCACACAAAAATCTACTGACTATCTAGTGGACATTTTGTAATGTATTAAGAAATCAACAAAATCAGAGATTAAAGGAGATTGCTACCTTTATATTACAACAATTACGTGAGCGTGGAATTTATTTACTTTCAAATGAACAATAGTTATACACACTTACTAAATGGATCTTTGCCATTTTTAACTGAAGTTTTTGTTATCATAGTATTAATAATATGATGGAGTCCAATTCTAGTGTTACCACAAAGAAACTAGTCTAATTTAATATGTATAAGCCAACTATAGCTAGAAGACTAACATATTCTTTGTAGTTTATTCCCCAATAATTGAGTAAGAGATAGACACTATTTCAACTGAACTGTATTTGCTCATGGCTTCAGTTGAAGCCATGAGCAAGGACTGCTTTTTGGGCTTCCTAGTGTGTTTTGTTGTACATACTTGAGTTAGGCTGTGTGGTACCAAATTTACAAAATTTTTTTTATGGGGTGTATTATCCTATACCCGGTTTTATGAGAAAGTTTTGTTTCACACATTAGAGACAAGTCCAGTCCCATAACTATTTCTACCCATTCTGCAGATATTACTGGTATTATTGTTCCTAGTCTTGCTGGTGTGACCAGGTGGCCCTGTGGTTCCAAACAACTAATCTCTGGATCAATTGGGGTGACTTATAGATAGTAGTTGACAGCAAAAGGAGAAAGTAACTTGATGGAAATCCGAGCAAATTAGACTTAATGGTGTTACAGACGACGGCTACAAGCACACAAAGCTCCTCACCAGTATTTAGTGGGATAGTTTGTCTTGTACAAGAAACACAAACCAGACTGCAAAGAATTGGTTAGCTTTATATTACAAAATTAAGTGAGTCAATTTAGTAATATTAAATAAACAATAATGGGACATACATTATTTAGATCCTCAAACTCCACACACCAGTTTCCTTAGATCCTGACATTCAGCAATATTGTGACATTATAATAGACCAATATAACATCACCTATTGTCCTACAGACTGGCCACCACATATTGGAGAAGACTTTTTTTGGAAGATTACTATTACTAAACAAACTAGACAGATACCCCACTTCCAAACAGCCCTACAAAAAGCATGGTATATGTTAAGAGGAGAAGTGATAGAATACCTCAAATAACAAAATTTTCAACAACGATAGGTATTCAGGATGTCCTTGAACCATACTATAGTGGGCGAATCTCTTAGAGTAGTAATTGATGGTCCCCGGATATTGGTAAACAACACTTTGTCGTAAACTGTTAAATATGTGGGCTAATAGAGAACTCATACATGGATGTTATGACTTAGCACTTTACTGCCCTCTTAGAAATGACAAAGGTGGCTCGAGCTAATGAGTTGCAAGAACTTCTTAAGTACATTTATGATTGTAATGAAATTACTATGGTGACTAAATGGTTACAAGATGAACATGGTCAAGGATTACTGATAGTTTTTGATGGTTGGGATGAGTTAAGCTCTGATCTTTGACGATCCTCACTAGCAGCTAGAATAATTCGTAGAGAGATGTTATCAAATGTTCAGTAATTGTTACTTCACGTAGCTATGCCTCTCCTTCACTGATTAAACTAGACTCATTTACCAAAACACATTGAAATCTTGGGATTTTCAGGAAAGGATATTATAGATGTAATCATAGGAACACTTGAAAAGGAACCATATCTAGCAGAAAAACTCATAAAAAAAGAATTTTCAAGTACGAGGCGATCTTCAGTCATTGTGGTTAATACCATTAGTCTGTTCTATAGTCATCTTAGTTTATCAGAAAGATGACAATTACCTACAACACTTACTGAATTGTATGTGAATTTTCTTTTACAAGCTATTAGAAGACACGTTGAATTGACAACTACTTATGACATTGAACCTGATGAAATTGGTAGCCTTCATCACTTACCATCAAGTATAGCTACTGCTTTTCAAGAGATGTGTCATTTCTCATATATCAGTTTGAAAGAAGAAAACTTTCCAAAAACAATGTTTTCTTTACTCAACTTCAGCAGTCTCTTGATCAATCTTTAAAAGAAGGTTTTCTTGGACTAATGACAACATTTACTCTGTGTGGAGAAAGAAGTTTTCAATTCCTTCACTTGAGTATCCAAGAATTTCTAGCAGCATGGTGGATAGCTAAATATGAGAAGTCAGAGGAAATGTTTACAGAACACTTTGATAATGATCACTTTCGAATGTGTCTGAGGTTTGTGGCTGTTTAACTCACCTTGAACATGAGAGCTATCAAAAATATTTTAACAAAGAACTTGACCTACAATGTAAAAGGAGACCATTGTTTGGAATTCACTACCCTTCATTTCAGACGCAATTCAGAATTTACTAGGACACATTATGATGACTGTCTACTTTCTTCTACAAATTTGATGTTCATCTTCTTCATCTATTGAATGAATCACAGAACAATAAACTATGTCGGCTTTTAGCACAAAACTTAAAGAATCAATCACTGTGTCTTCACAGGAAGTTAACACAGTTTGATATATTGCCTCTCTGCTACTTTCTTGGTAACTCTAACATATCATGGAATTATTTAGACCTGGGAGAACTAAATGGACAGGCAGTACAACTTCTCAGCAATATACAACTAGATGATCAGTGTAGTAGACTAGAGATAGAGGTGAATTTACGGGATTTTGATGACATTAATATGAAGTCAGTGACAAAATTATTTCAGTTAGGGTTTTATGAGAATCTTGAGGAATGTTATATTAATCTGGATGTATCTTCAGAGGATCTATCTGATCTTACTATTGTGGGTTGTTACAGCTACTAAACTACAACATCTAAAAATACTACACTTTTCAATTAGAGTCTTTCTATACGAATATCCAGGAGGTGATCAGTCTAAAAAGTTCTTACCTATAGACAGGATGATTGTGTCTGAGTTGGAAGAATGTATAAGCAACAATACTACCTTATCTGAACTAGCTATAACAATTATAGATGAAAATCATCTCTCTCCATTGAAGTTAATGATATAATCAACAGTTTGATTGAGGGTAACCAGAAATAAATTGATTGAAACCTTTTCACTTACATGGAGGACTTCATCTCAACAAAAAAAAATCTGTTTCATGTCACAAACATTGAACACTTACTAAAAGACATCACACATTACAATGTCTTAAGTTGAATGTAGATGATCAACTTCTTTCATCACTAAATATAGTAGAAGTCAACATACCACTAACTGCTCTGGAGGTTGAGATGCTGATAAATTAATGTCACTTCCTCAATATTTTAAAAATTAACTCATCTTACTATAGATTATCCAAGAACTTCATTTATGTATAGGCAGCTCTTTTGATTCAAGTCATTTCAGTGCACAAAGTCAACTTCATCAGTTACCTCAATGTTTCTATTCTCATTCTAATCTACAAAAACTTGAACTATCACTCGACACAGCTGAAAAAATTATTAAACTTTTTACCGTCCTACAGAGTAATACTACAATTAAGTGTCTTAGACTGAAAATAGATTGGGGAAATATATTTTTCTGACAGTGTGGGTCCTAGTTTACAAAATATGTTGACACTAAACCAAACAATAGAATATCTTGCAATTGACTATGCCAGTGATTTTTATATTTCCAGTTCTTATGTGTCATTCCTAACAACTGGTCTCTCTTGTAATAACATTCTACAGGGATTGACGTGTACCAATTCCATTTTTTGAGCATAGACTAACAGTATATGGATCAGATGAAGAAAGGACAAGAGCTTTTTTTAATGTCATCTCTCAAAAGGACAACTTCACAAAAGTTGAAGTTTACTTCATAAATACATCTATTACAGACTAGACAATTGTATCCAGAAGAATGTACTTTCAAAATAACATATTGTATCATGAAGAAATACTCCCTCTCATTAATGAATGTTAAAATCACACAAAACTATTAAAGTTCTCAACTTCCATGTGCAGAATGTGTATTATTATAATAATCCTCAACTAAAATCTACAGAAATAGCACAAAATTTTGGCAAATTGTCTTTTCACATTCTTCACTTGAACACATTGGAATTACTTGGTCACCTGACTTAGAACATACCTTTAAATCACAAGAGAAGACATTGATTGAAATGCATAATCAAGTAAGACCAACGAGACCACTACCTACAATTGGATCAGTTTATCCAAGAATGAAAACATGTTTTTTAAGTATTATTATATAGTCATTGTTCAATACTCCATTGTTTATATTGTCTCAATTTAAAATAGAACAAGTGACATTATATTTTCTTTACTTTAGTATTTTTTTTATAGTATTTCATAGTAAATGTGTTTACTGTGAGTATCTGGAGTTATTTTTAGTTTTGATTGAGAAACTTACTTTGGATTAATTTTTGCAATATAATAATTATGTTTACACTATAATATTAACAGTATGAATAATTTGAACTTATATAATGTCAATGAAGTGAGAGACAACTCTAACATGACTATTTGTGTATCAGTCACACACACAATATAAGTGGTATACAGCACTCTTTATTGCATAGACCTCTATTGACGTATAGATCAATTCAGGTAGTTTAATGTATAAATTTGACTAAATTTGACATGGAAATATCAAATTTAAACTAATCATTATGTATCAATCAGTTAAATGTTATATAAGTAGTCCTAAGTATTATGTGTAATCAACTAGTTATTGAGTTTTCTTCATAAGGAAGACTTGTCTAGAAAGTGAGACCACTTGA
This sequence comes from Gigantopelta aegis, assembly GCF_016097555.1. Lineage (NCBI taxonomy): Eukaryota > Metazoa > Mollusca > Gastropoda > Neomphalida > Peltospiridae > Gigantopelta > Gigantopelta aegis. The sequence goes on from NW_024533097.1 coordinate 167,591, forward strand.
TCAGCCAACTCAGCATTATCAACAGATAACTTGTGAAGATTTTCAACACTCTTTTTACCACCAAATCCAAATGCTACACTTTGTTGTTCTAACACTGGAAACATGACAGTATTGCCTTGTTTTGTAAGGAGATTTGATGATATCCTTGACTACCACTTGCCATTCATTGTCCCACTTTTTAAAGAATGTATTACGTTTTAACACCATCACACGTCTATAAAGATAATATATGTATTGATCCATCTATTCATCTGCTTTATCTATCCATCTATCCAGTCATTTGTACATCTGTCCATCTGTCCATCCATGTATCAATGCATCCATCCATCTGTCTACCTGTCCATCCATGTATCAATGCATCCATCCATCTATCCATCTGTCCATCCATGTATCAATCCATCCATCCATCAATTGATCCATCCATTCATTCATTGACTTACTGGTCACTAATCAATATAACTTTAAGAGGGTCCTGAGTTAATTCCAAGTATCCAACAAACTGTTCAACACCATACAATTTACCATTATCAAATGTCTATATTATAAAGAAAGGACAATAATACATTAATATATATTGTACTATATCACTTACTAAGAAGAGTGCATATCCAGCAGATTTGTGTAGAAAAAGGACGTACTACCTATTTAAATGAAAAAATAATAAACTTTTATAAATGTATAGTGGAACCTCTTATAAAGGACACTCAAGGACACGTGTCAAGGTCTCAAAGTATCAGAGATTCCAATGTTCTTAGTATTATTAATACTATATGTATAAGTCTATTACCTTATCTTGACCAATAAAACGTGGAGTACGTAACTGTGTTAACTCAAAGTCACCAACTTGTGTTTTCCTATAACAAAGAGACACATTGTGATACTACAGTGAAATTACTCTTAAATAGAAACCAGAAAAAAACTAATGGTGTTAATTAAAGGGACATCCTTCTTTAAAAGTTCATTATTACTAATACTAGTACAATCCACAAGGGACCAACCCTCCTAACAATACAGTGTCTATTATAGTGATATATCTACTTACCTTTGTAGAGCAAATAACGTAGCACTAGTAAAATCAATGATACCACCTGTTGGACGAAATACAAGTCCCAATACTCCTTTACCAGTTCCTTTAAAGAATCCTACAATGCCTTCCTTTTTAGCACCTAATAACATTTGGTATACGACATATACTGTGAGCATAATATACCTCTAACTGGTTGAGATACCACACCTGTCACGCCTTCAAATACACCCTATATAATATAATGTAGTAAATATATGTATATATATAATGTAGTAATATACAGTATACAGTATATAATATGGAATAAAATATGTGATATAATATAATGTTTAGTAGTACAGATTGTATAATGAACCAATATATGGAGCCTTTCCTACAAGTTTATTCTTAATAAAGTTCCATAGTGGTTCTGGTAGCTACTAGAGTGGGTACAGGATTACTCTACAATGTTAACTATTGTTGATTCAACTCTGTTTCTAGGACATTAATATTTCTGATATGACTAGGTAGTGAGACAAAAAAACAAAAGTCCATGTCAAGTAGTAGGGATTTGAACTATGAAATAGAATGCCACTATAATTACTAACTATGAAATAGAATAATTGAATGCCCCTATAATTATTGACTATAATCAAATTGTACCCATTTAGTATCAAATACCACACATACAAGTAGCATTAACTAACTTTGCCTAATGTCTCAAGTCCTTGACCAAACTCTTTTGTTGAGGACGATCTTCTTGAAATTCTTTGTCAAATGTCAATTTTTGCGACAGCATCTCCTAACACACCAGTAACACGAGCTCCAACACCAGCAATACCCCCTATTAATTAACAGTAATAATTAATTAAATTAAATAAATGAAGTCTTAGTGATACTATGGTATGGTGAAAAGCATTTGAACAGAGACAATGATGAAAGATGTTGTACATTGTGTTTTAACAAGAACTTACCAAATGTCCCTCCAATAAATTGTTGTGTGCCAAGTGCTAAACCATCTAAAAATTCATCAGGACCAACAACAGCTCCCTATAATAATAACTTAATTAAAAGGAGATAAACTGGTTTTACAAACTTGTATTGGTTGATAAAATAAATCAATAGTCCCTTCAGTGAGACCTCGTAAAAATCCAACAGGATTACCTAGAACTTCTAGACCAAGAACTACGCTATACATCTGATACAAGAACTGAAAGGAAAAGCAATAAAGAAAAAAGGTCAAAGGTCATTTGTTTCTTCATTAATCCATTTACATCTTCCAGATTCTGTCCATTTATCAAATTTATTTCAATCTTAACCATCCATCTGTCCATTTTGTTTACCCATCTGTCCATTATGTTCATTCATGCACTCATTTTTATGTCTTCCCTATTAATCCTTGCTGTCCATTAAATGTCACTCACTCATCTATCCATCCATTTAACCATTCTTATATTTATCCATCCATTACCTGCTGTTCATAATGTTTAATGATACGATGTTTCAAGCCATCCATTGTTAGAGCACGTTCTTGTAACTCAAAATATCCTAACCTAATGTCATCATATTATAACAATATCTCAATACAACTTAAAAGATGTGGACATAGGGCTTTAATCCCATACTAATATTTTAGTATGTGTATATGTAAAATAATGAATCATTTTAATTTTTTTACAGATTTTAACAACATTTCTGAGCACAATCAATTATTCTACTTAACAAGGACCTATATAGCTAACTTCATTAAAAAATTCAAGTGATTTCGCTACTAATAATTTGGGCCATTTTTAACTCGAACCATGGATTATACATGGTCGAGTCAAAAATGAAAATCAGTCAACATCATGAAATCACTTAAAATTTTTAAACGGAGGTAGTTATATAGGTCCTTGTTAAGTGATATTAGTATTATTGCTCTCAAATGTTGCATTAGGTTTTTAAAATTTTATATAAGCACTACATTTTATTTAACCTCTATATTGAGGACTCTTATATACTAAGGACAATGTCCCATAGTGTCCACTATAGAGAGGTTCCACTTTTAGACTTACTTTAGTTCAGCATCTTTAGCTCGTCCTATAAATCCAACAAATACATACAATAAATCAAGAACTAATTTTAATAGAACATTTTGATCAGCAAAGAAACTAATTTCTTGTTTCTTCTCTTCAGATAAATCCAGAGAGAAACTAACATGAACCTATAAGGATATAATTAACTATAATGAGTCTATTAATTAAAGGGGCATTCTCATTTAATGTATATTAATTGCATTTTTTATAATTAAAAAGGATGTTCTTGCTTACATGAAGTGGAGAGAGATGAATTGTTTTGAAGTATGTCTTTGCTGTAGAGGCACTCACCTAAACAAGGCAATAATATCATAGAATACATTTACATGTATATGGGTTTTCTTCATTACTGGGTATTATTAATTGTCCTGATTAAAGGGGCATCCTATTTTTTTACAGAGTTATTAATACTTAGAAGAATAACAGATAGTGATTCATCACTAAAAGAGGATATCCCTTTATATTAAGACAATTAGGTAAAACAAATAGCATCTAAATAGAATGCACATTTTTTATAAAGAACATTTACTTACTTGAGCCACTTTCAATTCCTTGAGAGAACTATTTAGTTGAGTCTTTTCATTTTTCATCAATTCTTCCTACATTGTACAATGTTGACACAATCGCATATGACCACGCCCACTTACATCTGATGTTTTTTGACTAAGTGACTCAAAAAGATTTGCAACTTCTATAACAAAATCTAAATCTAATGTGAACCCCATCTCTTGTATAAGGACTTGTAAGAATCTAAACAAAATATGTAAGTAGTTAAAATAATAATTATAGTTAAGTACATGTACATAGTTGTGTGTATATGTATATTATTATGATGCTAGCAAACTTTGGAAAATTTTATGAAGGAGACTCTGAACTAATGGCACCTTCTATATTAAAGGACACTTGTTCTAGTCCCATACTAATACTTTAGTGTATTATACAACCTCTATATTGAGGACACTTGTTCTAGTCCCATACTAATACTTTAGTGTATTATACAACTTCTATATTGAGGACACTTGTTCTAGTCCTATACTAATATTTTAGTGTATTATATAACCTCTATATTGAGGACACTTGTTCTAGTCCTATACTAATACTTTAGTGTATTATACAACCTCTATATTGAGGACACTTGTTCTAGTCCCATACTAATACTTTAGTGTATTATACAACCTCTATATTGAGGACACTTGTTCTAGTCCCATACTAATACTTTAGTGTATTATACAACTTCTATATTGAGGACACTTGTTCTATACTCCCAGTACTATATACTCTTAGTATATCCTATACTAACAGTGTATTATACAACCTCTATATTGAGGACACTTGTTCTAGTCCCATACTAATACTTTAGTGTATTATACAACCTCTATATTGAGGACACTTGTTCTAGTCCCATACTAATACTTTAGTGTATTATACAACCTCTATATTGAGGACACTTGTTCTAGTCCTATACTAATACTTTAGTGTATTATACAACCTCTATATTGAGGACACTTGTTCTAGTCCCATACTAATACTTTAGTGTATTATCTATATTAAGGATAGTTACTGATATACTAAATACTTACTGAATCTCCTGATACAGGTGTTGCATTGTTTTGATCACTAGAGACATTCCATAAATGGTTTAGGAGCTAAACAAAATAAAAAAATAATTACTATTATATATTATATAATATTACATACCAATCTGATGCAATTGTTGGAGGTGGTGGACACAGTAAAGTTGGTAGGATTAGCAGCCAATGGTACTTGATTATCAATCTATTATAATATATTAGTATCATTAATGTGTATACAACAATATTATATATATTAGTATCATTAATGTACAGGATATATTATATATTATACTATATTAGTATCATTAATGTGTATACAGTGACAATATGTTTATTATATATTATTAGTATCATTAGTGTATACAGTGACATATTATATAAATAATTTTAGTATCATAAATACAGTGACAATATTATAATATATTAGTATCATTAATTATACAGTGACAATATTATATATTATATATAGTATCATTTGTGTATACAGTGACAATATTGGATAATATAATATTAGTATCATTAATGTGTATACAGTGACAATATTATATATTATAATATATTAGTATCATTAATGTGTATACAGTGACAATATTATATATTATAATATATTAGTATCATTAATGTGTATACAGTGACAATATTATATATATAATTATTAGTATCATTAATGTGTATACAGTGACAATATTATAATATATTAGTATCATTAATGTGTATATAGTGACATTATTATAATATATTAGTATCATTAATGTGTATACAGTGACAATATTATAATATATTAGTATCATTAATGTGTATACAGTGACAATATTATATATTATAATATATTAGTATCATGTAATGTGTATAAGTGACAATATTATATGTGTTACCTGACTTTATTTATTTTTAACTCTAGTGATGTAAGTTGGTGTGATCGCTTGAGACGAACATCAAATCCATTGAAATGACTTCTCCTTAACTGACAAGTAGGACCTTCTTTTTTCTTCAAGATATACCTAGTGGAATTAATATATATTTATAAGTTCATTCACCTGTTATTTAGCTATCAATATAAATGTTTAATAATCATTTATCTGTTTGTTACCTGTCCATCTCATCCTTTGTATAGTTTAACTTACTTTAGAATCTTCTGTAAATGTCACAGACAAAGTGTCAGTTATCATATGAGTTTCCTTTCTTTTTCTCTTGAAATGATTCCATCTCTTGATAGAGACTCTCTAATCTCTCACCTAATAATTGTTCAACTGGTTTCCAATAATTAGTTTTCTTCTCTACTTCCCAGATTACCTCGGATCCTCAGAGAGAGGGAGAAAGGGAGAGAGGAGGAGAGGGAGAGAGAGGAGAGAGAGAGAGAGAGAGAGAGAGAGAGAGAGAGAGAGAGAGAGACAGAGACATAGAGACAGAGAAGAGACATGCAGACAGAGAGAGACAGAGAGAGACAGAGAGTGAGAGACAGAGAGAGAGTTACTAATATTCTATACTACTTACTGTGGTAGTCCAATATATGCTATCTCTTTTCCTTTTCTATCATTAACTAATGATAAACCAACAGCATTGAGTGTGAGGGTACTTCCAATGATAAAGTATCAGATCCATTTATTGACGATGCTCTATCAACAACAGTTTTATCATCAGTGAACAGAAGAACACGTTGTAAATTATCAGTAAATGACACCCAATAACCTGTAATGGATATAAGTCATTATAAGGTAATGATGCTTTAATGATTGTTACCATAGTGATGGTAACCATAGGTGAAATATATATAGCTATAGCAACTGTTGCTTGGTAACATTTATTGTGGTAATTTTGCTAAGATAACAAGCACAATATTTCTATGGTAATCTTTTGATGGTAAAGGTAACTATATTAATGTTGTTATGATATATACATGTCATTGGAACTATGATCACATCTGTACTGTTGCTTTTATATGGATATCATGGAATTTGTGATTCCATGAATTCAATGAGTTTCAAATCAATTTTGCATGGAAAATTAAACAATACATATGAATTCATTATCTGGTAGATTTTCAGTGCTTCTGATAAATTTGGAAAAGTTACAGCAAAAACAGTTTTCTTCTTCAAAAACATGTAGAAAATAGAGACTATAACTACTTTTTATTTTTTACTTTAAAGTACATATGTCAACTCTATTACAAGTATGTGTTCTACTGTCAGTACTGTATATCTGGTCTTTCTCACTTACCGAGATTATCCTGTGATTTCCCACGTTGACTGCCAGTTAAGGCAGCACCAGCTTTCTTAAGACCAGACTTTAATTTACTACCTGCCATAGCAACACCAAGTACTTGTTTCTTTAAAGCACTAGATTTTAGACTACCCCTCAACAACAGAAGATTCTTTAGGACTACTAGGATCAACAGACGAGGACACACCCATTGGCAATGTTATTTTACCACGCCCATCCTATAAATGACATATAAAATGGCTGATGACAATCTTTGGGATGAATACCTTAACAAGGACTTTCTTGAATTTTGTTTCACTGACAAAACTCCACAATAATTCCTGTTTTTTAACAGGATCATCCCACGTGTACATACAGGTCTCACCAGCTTGTAGTAACTGAGGTGATAGGGTCTGGCATCATCGCTATAGTAACCAAAATGTATTGACATAATGTCGAGTACTGTAAGCAGACACTTACCTAGTAGCCTGTCCATACACAATATCATATTGTAGTGTGTTAACAAGTTGTAGTGGTACTGCTCCAATGTAGTAAGGATTGAATGTGACAATGTTAGCAGAACCAGTAACATGAATATGTACTGACACTGCAGATACCTATAGTATGTATTGATATCATCTCTCCCTCTCTCTCTCTCTCTCTCTCTCTCTCTCTCACACTCTCACACACTTACAGTTGCAGCATTTACTCTTATAAATTGAGCACTATTAACTGTATAGTTAAAAGGAGCAGAGTATGTATGAATAGTAGATTGTTCTTCAACATCAATGATCAATCGACTAGAAGTACTCACTGGCCAGAATGGAACCAACTAAAAAAGATACATATATATACTATTTATATTATATTATATTATACTATATTATTATATATTATACTACTATATTTTTTTTATATTACTTCATTTGGTTGTAGTACAATTCTTTGATCTTTTGGTTGACCATATTCCAATGCAACAAAAATATCCTATTAATAAAAATAAATACAATAAATTAATTGTATTTATTAATAATATATATGTAGTTATTAAAATATATGTACATTTAAAACATTCCTTTTAATATTACTTACGTCTTATTATACAACAAATAAAATGGAGTAATTGTTATAATTTTGGACAGAGAGAAACTAGAGAGTCTAACTGTAATACCCATCTGAGTGAATGAGAGAGAGAGAGATCAAATGCAGACATCAAATTGTTCATTACCTGTAACTCTCGTTCCTTCCATTGACAGGATACAACACCTTCACTACCAACAGTCTCTAAAGAAAACCCAGATGACCACTCAGACCACACCCCCTTATAACAACATCGGACAGACACCTATAAAAACTCAGTAACAATCCTATAATATTTAAACTAACTTTATCATCAGGAAATAATCTTAGAGGTTTATTAGGAGGATGTGTCATTGAATCTTTAGTGCTCCAGAAGTGTTTATACTATTAAATATAAGTAATATTATATCAATTGAAAGAGACATTTAACTCACAGAATATTGCAGTTCACAGCCTGTTTATTAACCATCCAGTAAGCGCTGAACACACTGATATGACAGGTACCACCACGAATATCATGATGGAATGTTAATATCTAAAATTATCAATAAAAATAAAAAATCAGTAAACATTTTTATCTCTCTGCGTGTATAACTTATATTTAATGAATACTTTAATACTTAATAAATTGTTAATTTAATAAGTTAAACACTGTGTTAATTTAATGCTAACCAAATTATTTACTGATATATTATGATATTATGTATATGTACTAACTTGATGTTGATCATCAGTTGATTTTATTTTAACAGTAGATGTTTCACTCATTGTAGCACTAATACTTACTTCACCAGAGAATACACCTTCATCTAATAACATCTAGTAATGAAAATAGAAAATTAAATAACTGTTTACATTGAAACCATACTACATTGAATAGAGAACACTTTGGAACTTCAGAAACCACCACAAGTGTCCTCAATATAGAGGTTTATAATACACTAAAGTATTACCGTAAGGGTACAAATTTTCGAGGGTTTAAATTTTCGTGTTTTTTAAATTTTGCTTTATTATTTAAATTTCGTGGGTATTAATTTTCGTGTTTAGTGGGTGTGGAAGTATTAATTAATGGGGTGTGGTGTCAGACACGTGTTGTGAACACAAGCGTGATTTTCCCGAAGTATGGCTACGTATTCCATTGAATCCATAGTGAGAGGGTACCATGTATACAAGAAAATCTGGGAGGTAGTTGACAGAGAAGGTATTTCAGTGTAAAATAGAAAGAAGTAACCCTTTACAGTAGCCGTTATTTACACGCTTTATTGAGATCACGTGATTACGCGTGGGTGGAACAAAGTTAAATTTCGTGTTAAAACAACAACCCACGAATATAGCGAAATTAAATCCCCCACGAAATTTATACCCTTACGGTAGTATGGGACTAGAACAAGTGTCCTCAATATAGAGGTTATATAATACACTAAAGTATTAGTATGAGACTAAACAGTGTCCTCAATATAGAGGTTGTATAATACACTAAAGTATTAGTATGGGACTAGAACAAGTGTCCTCAATATAGAGGTTGTATAATACACTAAAGTATTAATATGGGACTAGAACAAGTGTCCTTAATAGAGGTTGTATAATACACTAAAGTATTAGTATGGGACTAAAACAAGTGTCCTAAATAGAGGTTGTATAATACACTAAAGTATTAGTATGGGACTAGAACTAGTTCCAGGAATAGGGAGTTTTTTAATTCAATATTACTTCTAAGAAAGGTCACCCTCTACATTAGGACACTTGTTCTAGTCCCATACTATTACTTTAGTGTATTATACAGCCTCTATATTGAGGACACTTGTTCTAGTCTCATATTAATACTTTAGTGTATTATACAGCCTCTATATTGAGGACACCTCTATACTAAGGAGTAAGGACAGTGTCCCACGGAGAGGTCCCATTCAAATATCAATGGCAAAAAAACATACTCACCTGAATATTAACTTTAGTATGAACAGAAGGATTCAATTTAATAAGAGATAATTTATGACCTGGTTTTAACATAGTTTTATCCACAGTTAGATCATAAGGTAACATGTTATGTAGTATGATAGGATAATGTAGATGGATTATATGATGAGGACCAGACACTGAAAGACGATTACCATATTGTTCCTGTTCAGGTTGAGCCTAGAAAGAAAAGGAATATATTATAAATTAATATATAACTTAATACATTTGTAATACATTGTATGTTAGAGTCTCTTATATTGTGTACACACAGTATTATAAATGATTATATCATAGTGTCCTAACATCATAACTTACATGGATATAAAATGGAGGACAGTGAATATCAACTCCTTCTGTTGGTATATTCCATGTTATACCATGTTCATTGATTTTAGCTCTAATGGATACATAGATGAAATAAATGGACAGATGATGTGACAAATGGATACATAGATGAAATAAATGGACAGATGATGTGACAAATGGATACATAGATGATGTAAAATGGATACATAGATGAAATAAATGTGACATTGACATTTTAAGATATAGAAAGTAACTCACGTTTCAGTTTCTGGTTTGAAGTACAAGAATCCATTGATAAAATCAAGAGGAACTCGACAAAGAGTTTCTCCCCATACTGTGAGTATTGACCGAGGGGATGAGTGCTTTTGCTCTCCCCAGTAGACTACAATGGGTGTGGTCAAATGATTGTGTAACTAGAATAAATGAACAGCATTTATCACATGACAATTATATTATAATCACATGATGGTCTTGCTGATGTTATATGATATTCACATGATATCATATAATAATAGCAAACACATGTGACATTCGATTGTTATCATGTGATAGTCATATAATAATAAGTGATAAAAATAATGACAATCATATGATAAATATACGACAATCACATGACATCAACAGCCAATCACATGACAATGATGTCATATTAAATAAGTCATATGACAATCATATGATAATACTATGAGTCAGATGATAATCACATGATACAATTGTACCTGAAGTGGTGAACGAAATGTCACTCTAGTAGGTTCACTAGCTGACGCTTTATCAACATGAACAACAATGATCAATTTATCAGAAGACTCCTAAATAAATAATAGTTAATTACAGATTAAATTAATATTATATTAATATATAATTACCTTGCTATCACTAGTCAAGTGGTAATAATTCTTACTGCTATTACTGACATTAACTTGAAGTGGACTATAACCAGTTACTTTAACAGATATAATGCTCTGTAATTCCCGAGCTGTTTCCATGGGAACAATCTCTCCAGGCAAATGTGAATAAGACTGGTTTTTCTTTTTTTAGTTAAAATAGTTTGTTGTTTTGAAAGAAACTTGTACAGGAGTAGATGTTGTTGACTTAATATGCTTCAGTGGAGTGATAGTTAGTATGTATTTAACTCCAAGCTATAAAATTTAAGTCAATTATTTTGTTAATATAATAATGTAGTACTTGATTGTTTATGATAACTGAATGACTGTCTAGGTCACTGGAACTGGTTAACAAAGAAGGCTCCATTTTTTGATAAGCCTGTAATGAATATATATATATATATGTGTAGGAGAGAGAGAGAGAGAGAGAGAGAGAGAGAGAGAGAGAGGCTATGTGTGTAGGAGGGAGAGAGAGAGAGAGAGAGAGAGAGAGAGAGAGAGAGAGGCTTTACTTAAGAACTGTCATTAGTGAACTAATACTACTAGATGATAGAGTCAATTGTAAAGCAGAGGTAGATCCAACTGATAATTGAAATCCAGACTCAGATTTATCCACCTAACAGATTAAGACAAACAATAAATAGACTACATATTAAACAGCACTATGTCTAATAATATTCCTATATATATACATATCTAGTTATAGCTACTTGTACTCACAGTAGCTTGGACAGTCCATGGAAAATAAATTTCATCATTTCTCTTGTCAACAACAGGTTCTAGCAATGGCTCCCATACGTCAGTATACATATTAAAATATGACACACATAATGAGATATCAGCTTGAGCCCAAAGCTAAAAAATAAAATAGAATTGTAAAATAAAACTCTATATAAAACAAATATGTTTTGCAAGGTACTATATTGATACTATAAATAGTAACAGTGTTACTATATTTAGACAATTTAGTACACAAATTATGTAATGTTCTGTGAATGTTCGAGATCTTTTACATACTTGCCCACTCCATTCCTGAGCTTGAAATTTCAAAGCATTGTAACTATAGCAACCCAATAACACACTGAACACTGTTGATACTTCACCAGACGTGGGATGTTCCTGTAATACCAGTATTGATACTTTGCTGTATATCAACTGTCAACTAAAGGAAGTACAGATATGATAATATCAGTATTAGCAGGATTTTATAGGGCAAAATGATATCATCCAGGCTTCAAATCTTCACAAACACAATATTGTAATCCAACACTTACAAACTCTCCCTTTTTATGACTTTCTTTTTCCTCCTTGTCTTCAGAGATTAGCGATAAAAAAGATGGTTGAGGTTTTAAGCTTTCAAAATACCATCGTGTCAGATCAACTGGTTTCTTCTCCCCACAAATCTACAGGTACTGTCTCTCCTACTACATCATCCACCTATAGAAAGACAACAGAAGGTCTTAACTTATAACTGTTATTAATAACTGGTATTAATAACTGGTATAATACTGTAAATGTACTATATATACTAAAATTAATTCAAACGTGATGTTCATTATGAGTAGCTTAAGAAATGGTACATTAAGAATGGGCTGTGATCATTATGTGAATAGGAGATCAATATACAAGCTAACAGTAAGTTATATATATATATATATAATTAAAATAAGATAAATAATTAGAAAATCATTAGATGATTACTGTATATAATATCTTAATTTGACAAGATACACTAGCTGAATAATTTGTACTAACTCAATGTGCTGATAAAAAGTGTTAACTAGTTCCTCTATCTCCACATTGCTGATAAAAAGTGTTAACTAGTGGATTACTCTCTAATTGATCTCATAACTAATCAATGTGTGTACTTAACTACATTGCTGATGTTAGCTAACAAATTAATTTAATACTATAATAATTATTAAAATTATAATAGTACTAAAAACTACTTTATGCTATCATTATATGAGGTAATAGGATTACTATCTATGATATAAGTGGGTGAGTTTAGATAACCATTCTGTGAATTTGTGCTCACCTTGTGTATCCACCCTGTCTATATATGCATTAGTGTGGTATGTATATATGTATGTGAGTGGATGTATGTGTGGTATATGAAGGTGATAGCAATGACAACTTTACCCATAATGCAAACAATATTAAATGTTATATCATAAGTTTATATATACAGATTTACGTAGCTAGTTATGACTTCAACAGTACTACTAGACAGTACAGCTTAAACAAATACGTCATACTGCATATAACTTACTTGTTGTGGTTGAATGGACTTTAGTAATGTTAGTATAAGACGTACTGTAGATGGAGCTATAGATAAGACCACTTTACCAAGTGATACAGATATATTTTTGTCAGATTCTCCCAACTAAAGAATGTTAATGAAATATCTGTTGGAGCTAGGACACACCCTGTAGCAAAATAAATGTAATTAAAAATGTAAATAAATAATAACGACTAATAAATCTATAATTAAATAATGATTAACGACTAATAAATCTATAATTAAATAATGATTAATGAATAGCGTGGTAAGCTTAATATAACAGACTTAATTAGAGGGGAATCCTCTTATTAAAGTCTCATTAATACAAGTATGACCCACAAGGGACATTTCTTACCTCATCTGCAGACGTTAATGTACTAGTCACTATTTTCACTTTATTAAGACCAGTATGTAATCTCATACGACCTTCTTCTAAAGTCAACTTTCCCTCAACTACAGTCTGTTAGGAGAAAAGGGAAAATAACATTGCTTCATCTATCTATCCATAAGTTCATGTATTTATCCATTAGACTATCTGTTCATTTAATAATTCAACCATCCATATATCCATTCATCAATCTATTCATCCATTTATCTATTCATTTATCCATCCATTCATCCATTGTCCATAAGTTGATTTGTCCATTTATTCATAAATTAACCCATCCATAAAGCAACTATCTATCCATTCATCCATCCATCCATCAATCCATTCATCCATCCATCCATTCATCCATCCATCAATCATTCATCCATCATCCATTCATCCATCCATCCATTCATTCATCCATCCATCCATCCATCCATTCATCCATCCATCCATCCATCCATCATCCATCATTCATTCATCCATCCATATTCATCCATCCACCATGTAACACACCTGTACAATCAAAGCTTCAGCAGTCCTTATCATTTGGAGCAGACAATATAGCAATAGATGGTTCTAAGACTTTAATATTAATAGACAGTTTATATTGTGACGGTTTTGTTGACGACACTGCAGATGTATCTTGTGCAGGAGTTATTGTTGAAGGAGATTGTTTTACTATGAAAGGCTTCTGATAAGTTTTGAAGTAGAGAAGCAATGACAAGATAAACTCAATATTGAAGAAATATTTGTGGTCTTCTTATAACAATAGAACCTATATAAATGAGAGAGTTTAACTTAATACAATAATTATATTGTTGTTGTATGTTTTTACCAGTTCTCTCTTGTTTGTGAGGATTCTGTGTAAATGTTATTTCTAATAACGACTTGATATTATCTCGTGTTTCAAATAATCTAATAAAATAGTAAACAAAACATGATAAAAGTGTTTTGTTATGCAGTGTTGTTATTTATATATAATAAATAAATATGTTTACATAGTACATTGTAAATAAAAAATAGACTCAATGACTCAGTATAAAAAGATGGATGGATGGATAGGCTGACAAATGGATAGGTATATGAATAGTGAATGATGTATAGATAGACAAATGAATGGACAGATAGATGAATGAATGGACAGATGAACAAATGAATAAAAGGTGAGTAGACAAAAAGACAAACTATGTACAATAGATGTTTACAATGGATGTTTACAATGGATGTTTACATTTTGTTTTAATGTGACTACATCATACCTTGTTATTTCACTAGTAGTATTAATCCTTGTATCATCAATAGTAACTGACTTTACACCGGATATCACAGTAATGACTGTCTTTGATGATATCGCTAACTGGCCCTGGAACTCTTGAACATGCACACAAGTTATTTTGTTTTTATCCTTATCTGCGTGTATCTAGGGTGAGACTCAGTGACCTCATTCTAATTATAATGGCGTCAAAGGTTTCTTCAGACAGGCGTGTCTATTTAGGATAAATATGTTTACTACTTACGTGTTATCATAAAAGGTAATCTCCACTTGTGATAAGGAAATATGGATTTGAAATTGATTGTATTCGTCTTTGGCTGCTTCCTGAATTATCTCAGAAGTGGTACTGTCACTTTCTGTAAATAGTACATAACTTAATAATGAAACAACAGCAAAGAGATAAATTAAATACCTTTATGCGTGGGTTGCTCGGTCGAGGATGTATCTATAGAAATGGAATGTATTAATAATAAAATCATATGTTACGTCACGTATGCGCTCGCGTATATAAACAAGCTCGCTTTGTCCAGCAAGCCAGATACAGAACACGAGTTCAAATCATCAAGAAAGATGGCTTACATCAAAACTCTTCTTCTTACCGCTCTAGTCGTGCTTCTAGTAAACGAAGCTGTCGGAAAGCAAGTCTGCAACAAAGGCGAAGTGTCCGGCGTATCATACCTGCGCTGATCCCGACTATACAGTAGATACATGCTGCGGTGATTGTTCCAAAAGCAAATGTCAATTCCATGGCTGCGTTAAATTTGGAGAACACGGACCCACATGGCATCCAACTCCATGTTTAACATGTGTGTGTAGAAACGGAGAAACTCAATGTACAAATATTACCTCAACATGTCCAGATTGTGAAGGACAGAGATACAGAGCGAGATACATCGAAGGTCGGTGCTGTCCGGTATGTGACTACGGGATTGCTGATGATGCATGTGGTTTAATACGAGTTCGTAACCACACCATCAAAGTATCAATGGACGACAAAGTAGAATGTATTACATCAGTGACCAAACACGCCTGTGACAAACCAATGTTCACTAGAAACAATGTCCGATATCGATGCAAAAGCTGTTGAAGGTGTGCGTGTTGTCGAAAAGGCATGTCAAGATATCGAGACAGTGGAATATAGAGATGTTATAGATTGTAAACCAGAGATCATTCCAAATCGGTTTGCACCTCATTTGATGAAACTTGGCAAGAGAGACTTACCATGCTCATTACAATTACCATAAACTTATGTAATATAGTTTTGTATATACTAAATTGTTAGTTATGTGTATTCAATAAACCATAAATAGCTCCTGTAATTATGTTCAATTATTTGTTAAGTGTGTTCAATAAATCATAAATAATTCTTAATGTATTATTGTTTAAACCTTTTTGTAATATTATTTACTAATAACACTTAATTCAATTGAAGCACTATTTTTAAAATAAATATTACCTTTTTCCAAACTTTGTTCTCCTTCCATTAAATTCCCATGCAATATATCAGCTATGACTTGAGTATCTGATTGACTTAAGTATACCTATTGAATATAAATATATATATACCTATTAAACAAGACTTAATAAATAAATAAACTATATAGATATATAATATAAACACGATAAAATATTGACTGGATGGATGGATAATATAGGGATAGATGAAATAAATAAATGGATGGACCAAGTGGATGAATGGAATATGGATGAATATATATATTTATCAATGGATGGATAAATATATGGATGCATGGATGGATGGATGGATGAATAGATGGATGAGATGGATAGATGAATAGATGGATGGATGAATGATATAGAATGGATAGATAGATGGATGACATGGATGGATGAATAGATGGATGCATATGATGGATGGATGAATGGATGGATGAATAGATGGATGGAATGGATGGATAGATGAATAGATGGATGAATGAGATGGATGAATAGATGGATGATGGATAATAGATAATGGATGGGATGGAATAGATGGATGAATGGATGGATGGATGAGATGGATGAATAGATGGAGGATAATGGATAGATGAATGGATGGATGATGGATAGATGAATAGGATGGATGAATAGATGGATGGATGAATAGAGAATGGATGGAATAGGGATGAAATAGATGGATGGATGAATGGATGGATGAATGGATGATGATAGATGGATGAATGGATGGATGAATAGATGGATGGATGGAATAGATGGATGATGGATAGATAGATGGATGAATGGATGATGGATGAATGGATGAATAGATGGATGAATAGATGGATGAATGATGATAGATGGATAGATGGAATGGATGGATGAATAGATGATGATGGATAGATGGATGAATAGATGGATGAATGTAGATGGATGAATGGATGGATGAATATAATGATGGATGAATGGATATGATGGATAGATGGATAGATGATGGATGATGGATAGATAGAATGGATGGATGGTTATAGAATAAAATGATAAATGTAAAAACAAATGGATGAATAAAAGAACAAACAAATCAAAAATAGAAAATGGAGAAAAATGGGACAGATAAAAGATCAATGGATAAAAGATAAATGGACACAAAACAACAGATAATTATTGCATAACTGAAAATTTTTTATGTACAATTTTTTATGTGATTGAATTTATAGTGAAGTGAAACATTACCCTCTACAATATACAATGTACAAATAATAACATTACTAATAACAAAAATCAATCAATATGATCTGATATAAGTATATTAACAATGTGAAAACTAATGACGTCAATATCATAAGACTTGTTAAACAATACTACTAAAGGACCACATTGAAAACAATACTATATATTTCAATTACAATATAACCTACTCAAAGAAAACCAGTAATCCTTATAAAAGAATAGAAGTTATAGAATTCAGTCACACCCAAACCACTTCATTAACAAAATGTATTGATAATATTACATTTATTGAGAAAGCAGACATACTTTATATTATTGTGGTAACATGGTTAACATACTTCAAATATTAGAATTATTATATTTGCTATAGTAATTTAAAATAATAAGCAAAATTACATCTGGTATGATGCCAAAGGGCTTATCAAACTATCACACCATATATGGTCATAAGAGAGAGAGGATGAGTAAGTATGAGTGAGCAAGAGAGAGAGAGAGAGAGAGAAAGAGAGAGAGAGGGGAGGGATCAAACTATCAAACCATATATGGTCATGAGAGAGAGGATGAGTAAGTATGAGTGAGCAAGAGAGAGAGAGAGAGAGAGAGAGAGAGGAGAGAGGGAGGGATCAAACTATCAAACATATATGTCATGAGAGAGAGTGAGAGATAATGGTCACAAGGTGAAGTCTTTGAAAAAACCCTAAGCTCCATTTACTTCTTGCTAAGGAAGTTCAATTGTTATAAAGGTCATCATTAATACATTAAAATCATTAGCATACAAGATACAAGATTACCACATACACTAAGGAAGGAAAGGAACCTAACAAATATATGGTCCCTTCTATTACATAAATTGGGAAATCCTTAGGGTTCATTTATCAGAATAAAATACTAAAGGTGTTTATAGTATAAGAGGAAGGAAACAAAGTACAGCTTGTATAATACCATTGTACGTGTACATGAAATCAGATGGAAGTTACTAGAATATTTAAAATAAATAACCTTAAAGATTTCAACCACAAATTATTCTATACTAGAACATATAATGCATTAGTAACATTTTTGTCTAAGTGAAGAATGCTTCCTCAGATATTAAAGAAGCCTTAACTCAATAGTGAGCTGTATAGCATAGGTGTATACAATATTATCTGTTTACATTCTTTGAAGTGAGATAGATGGTATGATCACGTATTCAATAGTATTATTACCTTAACTGGAGAAAAAGTAGCTGTCAATGATATCGTAGGCATATCATGATACCAGCTGGCTGATAGATTCCTTTGTAAAGAACATGATAGGGTACAAGGTTCTAAAATAGCTTCCTTGTTCATTGGAGAAGGAGCACAGTCCTCATCAATGATAGATCTGTAAAATAAGTATAATTTTACAGTGTAATTTGTTTTAAATGATATTTTACATTGTCCTTACTTCATAGTATAGAGGTGTCCTCAATATAGAGGTTATATAATACACTAAAGTATTAGTATGGGACTAGAACAAGTGTCCTTAATATAGAGGTTATATAATACACTAAAGTGTTAGTATGGGGACTAGAACAAGTGTCCTCAACATAGAGGTTATATAAACACTAAAGTGTTAGTATGGGACTAGAACATGGGTCTTGAAATAGAGGGTGTCCTGAATATAGAGGGTACTTTTAATATTAAGTATAACCTCTATATTGAGGACATTTGTTCTAGTCCCATACTAATACTTTAGTGTATTATACAACCTCTATATTGAGGACACTTGTTCTAGTCCCATATTAATACTTTAGTGTATTATATAACCACTATATTGAGAACACTTGTTCTAGTCCCATATTAATACTTTAGTGTATTATATAACCTCTATATTGATAAGAATAATTATGGTAACCCTCGCCCAGAAAGCTGCCTCGAGTGCTAATAATACTAATGGTTCCTAATTGAAACCTGCTACTAGACACCCCCTTAATGCAATTATGCCAGAGCAGTGATATTCCATACTTACAGGACAGATGTTACATTTATTAAGATCAGATTAAGTTACCACAAATATGTCAAAACACCTACTCAGTGAGTAATCTGTACCTGTAAACTTCAATAGCTGACAATGTTATTGCAGATTCTTCATAAACATGACCACTGATATCACGATAATGGAATGTGTTAGTCAAGCTTAAAAGTCCCAAATAGGTCACTAGAACAACTGATGATGTGGAATGTGTGGGTAGGAGAATTTCTGGAGCATCGACTTTTATATTTAGTTTGATACGTTGTCCACTTTGATGAACAGACTGTACCTGGGAAAGTAATTATATGGACTAATTACTGTAAAAACAATACATTTTTTATAGTGAATTTAGTAATTGAAGGGGCATCCTCTTTTAATAATATAATGGGATTGCTCAAACAGACATTTTGAATTAAGGTCACCCTCTATAATAAGGACATTTTTTCTAATCCTATACTAATATTTTAGTGTATTTATACAACCTCTAGACACTTGTTCTAGTCCCATACCAATACTTTAGTGTATTATACAACCTCTATATTGAGGACACTTGTTCTAGTCTCATACTAATACTTTAGTGTATTATATAACCTCTATATTGAGGACACTTGTTCTAGTCCCTCTATACTAATACTTTTAGTGTATTATACAACCTCTATATTGAGGACACTTGTTCTAGTCCCATACTAAACTTTAGTGTATTATACAACCTCTATATTGAGGACACTTGTTCTAGTCTCATACTAAACTTTAGTGTATTATATAACCTCTATATTGAGGACACTTGTTCTAGTCTCATACTAATACTTTAGTGTATTATATAACCTCTATATTGAGGACACCTTTATACTAATGACAATGTCCCATAATTCCATTATAGAGGAATGATGGTATACACGTACAATAAAATTATGAGAATTTTGTTCTAGTACTAACAAAGTAATTATGGACAATTAGTAAATATTAAATTTACTAATTAAAGGTGTGACTTCTTAATCAGAGAAAGTATGTTAACAGAAAATCACATCAACTATTGTGCACAAATCAGATATAAGTTATCAAGTTAGAATACAAAGCTAGTTATTATTACATTGTTCCTTCCAATAAATTCATAACCCTTATAATTAGTAATAACTAATGTCTATAATAATATTATTTCATTAGATTAAATGTTATTATCTCCTTATAAACAAATAAACAGTTCTTGTTTACCTTTTGAGCAGCAGCTGATGCACTCTGATGTGCTGACTGCTTAGCTTGATCAATAACACTTTGTTGAATCTTTAGCTCCTTAATAAAACCCTAATATCAATACATAATATATAAATTGAGTGTCCAACAATTTGTTCACTTATTAATTAACGTATTCAGATAGTTACTCAAAGAATTCCATTTACCATAAGTGAATTGAGAAATGACATCAAAGCTACTACTCTTAGACGTCCGACACTAAGCTGTATCCCCATATCAACTTGCTCCGTATTCAAAGAATTTTGTACACCTGTCTTGAATAGATTTACCTACATGTCAATATAATATTAAGAAAGATATTAATATAGCTTTCTCAGAATAATGTCGCCATACTTGACATGTCAATGCGGTGGAGTTTTTTCAACACAGTAAACAACCTATAATAACATTAGATACCAAGAAATGGAATGATGTTTGACAAGTAATTGTTGCCATGGTAACACATACCTTGGAGTAAAGAGAAGCTTGTGGGTGTATAACTTCTAGAGATTTCAACCTGTTAATAAACAAATTATACTAATTATATTAATATAGGAATGTATAGTCTTAATCTTGTTTACAATTTACCACTATAGGATGTGACTTAATTTAGAGGTTATATAATACATTAAAGTATTAGTATGGGACTAGAACAAGTGTCCTCAATATAGAGGGTGTCCTTAATGCAGCGTGTCCTTGATGAAGATTTTCATGATATTGGACACCTCTAATATAAGTCACATTTAATGTACCAACTTCCCAAAAAGGGGGAGACACCATTAAAAACAATTAATCATAAAGATTCCACTATATGGAGTATCACTTACAGCAGGTTAATAACAATTTCTGAACTCAACAGCTGTACTTTACTGGTCAAACCTGTAAATGGTATCATAGCAACCAATGGAACAAGTTACACTAACCTGATATACTAACAGCTACAACTTCTCCTTGTGTCTCACTCTCAACAAATAAATGAACTTTGTTTATAGAAAGTTTAACTTGAATTACAGCTATATAATATAACAGAGTATTATGGCATTAATTAATTTGATACAATGGAATCCCTATATTTATCAGATAATTCCTAACTGGAAAGTGAATCTTAAAGCTCTCATTTCATATACAATATAATAACTAACCATTTAAGCTATAAAAACATCCTTGACTAAACATAAGGTCACAGAAGTATATATAACTTAGTACAATATAGTAATCAATGTCATTAGAATGAAGTATGTTAATACAATAGGTAATATGTACCATTTATATGTATATATAATATATGTATAATATATACATATATATATATGTGTGTCAGTATATATATATATATATATATATATATATACTTATGTGCTTACACAGATGTTACAGTAGTATTATTGTCTTTTGCAGGAACCACTTCAGTAGAACTTGTTGTCTCTTTAATTGTCTTCCCCTTGGGTGGTTCATCAATTGATTGCTTCCCTTGAGGGACTCCAATAATAACATTACTGCTCTATAATCACCAGGGTTAACGCCCACCTTATAAATTAAATAAAAAATTAAAATACTCTAAGTCAATGACTACCTTTATTTCATCTAATATTAATTCCAAATTAATTAAAGGGACTTCCTCACACCAAGAACTAAGATTACGATTAAGTACACCAGAAAACAACATAGGTGCAATGATCACATGATGATCATGTGACAACAAAGAGTCAACTCTATACAATTGTAAACGACTAATTGATATAGTCATGACGTCAATCAAAGGAGCTTGACCTGACGATGACAGAGGGGTATTGGAATCTGGATAGACATCGCTAGCCCATTGAAACCTAATTGTGACGGAAAATAGATGTACAAGTTTAGTAATGAAATGTATAGTGGAACTTAAATTGTTCTAATTGGATGGTAATACTGACAGTCACAAGGAATAATAAGTGATGTCATTAATAAGGTATCCTTAAGGAGAAGTTCCACAGTAAACAGACCCTTTTATGACGGATATATTATTAGTATTATTGAGATCAATGTCCATTGTAAGAAAGATTAACATTACTGAACCTTTTAAACAATTATCTCTTATTGAGAGCAATTACAACATTATCAGTAATATCTCAATGTATAATACACTATTGTATGGGACTAGAACAAGTGTCCTCAATATAGAGGTTGTATAATACACTAAAGTATTAGTATGGGACTATTTTGTCCTCAATATAGAGGTTGTATAATACACTAAAGTATTAGTATGAGACTAGAACAAGTGTCCTCAATATAGAGGTTGTATAATACACTAAAGTATTAGTATGGGACTAGAACAAGTGTCCTTAATATAGAGGTTGTATAATACACTAAAGTATTAGTATGGGACTAGAACAAGTGTCCTCAATATAGAGGTTGTATAATACACTAAAGTATTAGTATGGGACTAGAACAAGTGTCCTTAATATAGAGGTTTTATAATACACTAAAGTATTAGTATGGGACTAGAACAAGTGTCTTCAATATAGAGGTTGTATAATACACTAAAGTATTAGTATGGGACTAGAACAAGTGTCCTTAATATAGAGGTTACATAATACACTAAAGTATTAGTATGGGACTAGAACAAGTGTCCCTAATATAGAGGTTATATAATACACTAAAGTATTAGTATGGGACTAGAACAAGTATCCTCAATATAGAGTGTGTCCTTTTATAAGATGTTCCACTGTAGTGACATACTTGTTTGATATTGTTAATGTTCCCAAATCAACTACAATAGCAGCTGATGAAGTAGCAGAAAGTGGGAGAGTTATCTCTGGAGCATTTAGAGACACTGACAATTTGATTCGAGTAGAACTGTGCTCTCTGAGAGCCTTAGCCTATAGTAAATGATAATCATGTGACAATCACATGACTTATAATATGACAACACATAATATTACAGTGAAACTTCATTAATAGACACTTTAGTCTAGTATATTGTAAGAGGTTGTATAATATACTAATGTATTACTATGGGACTAGAACAAAAATATCCTCAATATAGAGGGTATATAATACACTAAAGTATTAGTATGGGACTAGAGCAAGTATCCTTAATATAGAGGTTGTATAATACACTAAAGTATTAGTATGGGACTAGAACAAGTGTTCTCAATATACAGGTTGTATAATACACTAAAGTATTAGTATGGGACTAGAACAAGTGTCCTCAATATAGAGGTTGTATAACACACTAAAATATTAGTATGGGACTAGAACAAGTGTCCTAATATAGAAGGAATGCTTAATTCAGAGTGTCTGTACAAGAAGTTCCACAGTAATATGTTGAGAAACTAACTGTTTCAACAGCTCTGTGTGTAGCCGCTTCCTTAGCAGAGTCTAGTAACTGTTTGGTTAACATGTATTTTCTTAACAAAGTCCAACAATCTCATAACAAATGATAAAACAACAACCATTTGCATTTTCTCTATAGCAGCAGTTATCTCTAAATCAGTAGCGTCAAGTGAATTATATTTATCACCATTAGTAGCATTCTTGTATAATGTAACACCAATCTTAACTAATGAGTCAGTGTTACCAGATACAACCTAGTGATTGAATTAGCATCGATATGGGAAAACATTTTAAGATCACCTTTGGGTGTTGACTGTTAGATTGAAGATCAGTCACTGAGAGTGTCTGTAAACTAAAGAATGTTGTCAAACAGTGTAAATTCTCACATAACAACATAGATATTTGACAATGTTAATCATTAATACCTGGCATTAACTATTGTTGTTCCATCATCTGCTTTCATCTCTATTGTACTTGATATTGTACGGACTATAGCACTTACTACATCTCCTATTGTGTCACTTAATAGTACTTTAGCTCCACCCAATATTATATTTAATGATAGGGACTTCTCTCCTGATATAACTGTAGGATTAGTAGGAGTAGTGGTAATAGTAGGCGTGTCTGGTTGTACTAGAGCATCTGATGAGGAGGTGGGTGTTGTTCTAATATTGAATGGACAAATAAAATGAATGAAATAGTGATAATGGACAGATAGCATGACTGATAATGGACAGTTGAATAGAACATGGAAATATAAACCAGTAATAATTAATACATAGCATGACTAATATGGACAGATACCAGACAGATAATGGACAGATTATATAACTGATAATGGACAGATAGCATGACTGATAATGGACAGACAATACAACTGATAATGGACAGATAGCATGACTGATAATGGACAGATAATACAACTGATAATGGACAGATAGCATGACTGATAATGGACAGATAATACAACTGATAATGGACAGATAGCATGACTGATACTGATAATGGACAGATAATACAACTGATAATGGACAGATAATACAACTGATAATGGACAGATAGCATGACTGATAACTGATAATGGACAGATAATACAACTGATAATGGACAGATAAATACAACTGATAATGGACAGATAGCATGACTGATAACTGATAATGGACAGATAATACAACTGATAATGGACAGATAATACAACTAATAATGAACAAATTATTAATTCATTTACTTTGTCTTCAATACTGATAATATATCAGTTACTATGTTAATAAGTTCACTATAGACTGTTGTTGTAAATGTAATGTTAAAAAATGACATATTCCCTTCAATAGCCAGCTTAGTAGATTTAAATGCTGTTTTATAATGAGGAGCTAAACGATTTGCCTAAATGAGGTAGCCCCTAGTAATTAATAGTAATAATAATTAATATATTGACCTGTACTAAATGTAGCTTTACAAAGTGTTCATTATTTTCTGAGGACAAAATAGTTACTGAAGGATCTGAGAGAAAATAAAAATATTTATTAATATAATATCTTATGGTCTACAGTATGACTTCATAATTCCACTTCTTTCTGTCCATTTGTCAACCCACTCACCTTCCATTCATCCATTGATCCATCCATTCATCCATCCAGCTATCCTTCCATTCATCCATCTATCCATTCATTCATCCATTTATCCCTATACCTGTATTGTTGAATCCATGTTCAATAACTAATGAAGCTAATGTTAGTGATATCGAAGTATTCCATGTTTTAACATTACAGCCAAGACTTAGAGATGATAAATTTAATGTCATATCATCTTTTTCAGTTGAGAATTGAATTGTAATCTATTAAATTAAATAATACATAAAAAATCTATATTGAGCATTTATTTGGACTCTATTGAAATACATATATATAAATTTAATATTTTATTATAAAAGCATTATTGCTATTATTTTAGTGGTCACGCCTACTTTTGGTAGCATGAAGTCAACCAAAACTTTAGTACTAGAGGCAGGAATAGATGAAGTGGGTGTGGCTTTTGGTTTAGACTCCTCCTCCTCCTCCTCCTCGTCTTCTCCTTCACTAGCTGTAATAAATTCTTCCTCACCTAAAATGATTTATATCATATGACATCATGGAAAAAGTGTGTGATAATCACATGACATTGCATGCATATCTAGAAGCTCATAAACAAAGAGACATGAATCTTCCATTACATTTCCATTGAGGTCTTTGGACAGTAAGTTACAAATCATTTTACTGTCTTACCTTTACTGTACTGGGCTATACACAAATCATGTATGAAAATTTATTGTATTATTATCATGTCCAAGGGTTCAAGTCAATATTAACATGACCCCCTAAGAGGTCTACAAGAACTTTATGTGGATGATTCGTACACATAAATTAATTTATATTTTAATTTCATTTATTTAATAATTATTTTTTAATTAACTTACTGTCTTCTGCTTTCTCTTGTTGCAAAGCTAATTTTTCAAACTGAAAACACATTCCACAATAGCCGATGTTGTCATGGCAACAGGCTCACTTATATCAGGATAACTCTGCAATTAATACCTATAGATAATTGATTTAATTATTAATTAATTACTTTAGCAACAGGAGCTGACTCGGTAGCAGATGGTATAGGAATACTTTGTAATAAAATCAGTAAATCTTTGAGATTTTTATCAGATAAACTGACAGCAATTTCTGGTAGTTGACATTTGATTTTAAAACTACAAATATATAATAAATAAATTATTAATTAATTAAATAGTTGATTATATTTTATAATGAAATTAATTTGTACATAATGACAACAAAGCTACAGAAATATAACTAAAAATGTCTGTTGAGTAAAAGAAACATCTGACCAATCAGATTGCTAGAATTTTGCAATGTATTCTCTAAACAATAGTAGTACAATACATAATTGTGTGTGGGTAGGTGTGTACATATCATTTGATATATAATTCAACAAGGTCAAAAGGAGTACCACCAACAGCACCAGGGTAATCGTCATAACCACATACATTTAATTCAATATCATCATTAGCTGTCTCATTAAGTGTCTTGATAAACCATGGCATTTTAGGAGAAGTACAACAGGTAGCCTCATCTCCTGGACAGTCCTGACCATCCCAGAGGGGATCATTGGAATATAACTTGTTATAAATATAGGTATTAGTTTCCTGATTCACAGTAGTAATCATTACCAACAAATGGTATAGTATAGTTCATGTAGGGACTGCCATTATTACAGGGACATTGATATGAACTTGTTCCTTGTTCATAATAACCTCCAGCATAAGTCCAAGCATGTTTACGAGGATTATTACCATAGGTAAGAGTTATTCCATATGTCTCTATTTCAGGATTAAAAACAGTTATAATTGTTAATATCACAATCAAAAGCATAAGGATGTCCATACTGGTATCCTCTAACTCGACCACACACCTTGGTATAGTTAAGACCATAGTTAGAGAAGAAAGCAGAGTTACAACCTTGATAATTATTATTAATCCAACATAAGCTGATATTAGAGATGTTATGTTGTACTAGTCCAGGTGGACAAGATGAACCAGGTACACTCATGTTAACAAATGCACTCTTGTCCAGCCTCCCTCTCCATCACAGTGACTACCCTCCATATCACAGTATATTTCAACTTGACTACCATTAGAAAATGTTATATTATAATAACCTGAGGGGAGCAGTAGGATATACCTCATATAATTGACTACATGAAGTATTAAATTCTGGACACGAAGTTGGACATGTTGATGGACATAAGATGTAGACTCTGTGACCATCTTCACCTTGTATTTTAAATGCTTTTCCTCTGTTAGAGAGATGACAACAATACTGAAAATATAGTGAAGACTGATGACCATTACTATTACAGTTAGCCATACAATAAGAGGATCCCTCAACAGAATAGGTCATTAAGAGAACAAGAGAGATAAAATGACCAATATGGAGAACACATTGTAGTAAAGCAACAGACAAATATTGTTGCAGTCTTGACCAAGATAAGAGAGACTTATATTGGAGGAACTAATGCAATAATCCAGGAGATCTTACTTGACTTGATGTTTTGGCTTTATAGTAGGGCTGTGCTAAAGGTTCGAACCTTCGATTACATTCGAAGTTTAAAAACCTTCGACGCTTAAATCATAGATAGAGTAGAGAGTACTCTACTTAAATTAACATTCGAGTCTTCGACCTTACCTGACCACACCCATCATAACCACATGGTTATTTTTTGCAAAGCAGCTGGTGTTTCTCTCTCTCTCTCTCTCTATCCTTGATGGCAACTATACCAGTGCCTCAACAAGACAGTAGATCAGATGTGTGGACCTGGTTTGTTAAGTATGATGGAGAAAGAGAGCCAAAACGTAACCTTTGTGGAAAGGAGTTGGCATTTCATGGCGGAACGACTAATTTACAGGAGCACTTGTCAGCAAAACATCCTTTTGGACTACAAGTACAAGGGAAAAAGGATGGAAGTCAGAAGAAACTTGATGTGTACGCTAGGCATTGTTCTGAAGCGCACCAAAAAGCAATTACGGAGAAGATATGTGGCGTGATTATCCAAGACATTGAGACCTGTGGCGATGGTTGGAGG